>NW_009920458.1:74134-86948 GCF_000696875.1 Nestor notabilis | reverse complement strand
GGTAGCGGAAGAGCAGAACTTGATTCCAGCCTCTGGGTTATCACAGGACATTCAGAGATGGACCTAGGGTACCTTACAGAAGTTGCCTTGCTTGAGGATTGCCCAGCTCAGGGAGACCACGCAAGAGTTCTGCACAGCCCTGCTCATGGGAGCAAGCACGTTGTAGCCAAAGCTCTCAGCACAACCGTTGCACCTCTTAAAGCAGAAGGACGTCCAAGAGTGTGAACAGACTTTTCCCTGGACCTGCTTCAGACTGTGGAAACAATTTCAGTTGCAGTTAAAAAGCATCAGGTTACAGACAACAATTTCAAAATCAGAATAATTTGAGTTTAAGGAACTGCTTAACTGGAATTTCACCCAGTCGTGACTGCCTTTTTAAGCTCCTTGGCAGCAAGTGCCCATGAACAGGTTTTGTATTTAACTTGAAGTAGAATAAATATGCCTTTATTTCCAGCTGCTATTTCAAAGGCTGTGGAAATATTAGGAGCAAAGTGTTAGCCAGCCATGCCTCAATCACAGAATTACAAACATGCTTTCAACTGGGCTGCTACAAGGTGTTGCCTCATGCCTTTCTAGAGAGGTGACTTCTAGCTCCCAGTGCTCTCGAGGTTTGATCTAAACCATGCTAAAATGAATTAGACTCTCACTAACTGGGGCGTGGATCCCATACTTAAAATCTTGGTTAATTAAAACAGAAATCATCACCAGAATGCCAGGATACAGCCACGGATGTGTAGGAAACCCAACATAGCCCACATCAGAGAAAATCCTGTAGGAACAGTGCTGTGCCTGTGAGTGCTTTTATTCCTGCATGGTAATTATGTGCTGGTTCACGTTGTTGTTTTGTGGGGAAAACACATTCTTGGACATCAGGAAATAAAAGGCCAGTTTTAATGTGATTTCAAACAGAGAGTATTTTGATATGAATTGATTTATTTCAGCTACAGTGTTGCTTATAAAGCCAGCTGTGATTAGAACTAGTGTTGTACAGAAATGTGAATGACAGACATAGAAATTGTGCCTGTGTGGTTTATACCATTATGACTTAAAGAGGGGACATTCAAACTTGAACAAGGCAGATTTAGGTTGGATATAAGGAAGAAATTCTTTACTATGAAAGTGCTGAGGCGCTGGCACAGGGTGCCCAGAGAAGCTGTGGCTGCCCCATCCCTGGCAGTGTTCAAGGCCAGCTTGGACACAGGAGCTTGGAGCAACCTGCTCTAGTGGAAGGTGTCCCTGCTCGTGGCAGGGGGTTGGAACTGGAGGAGCTTTAAGCTCCTTTCCAACTCAAACCATTCTATTATTCTATGGGTGCTTTTCCAGCTCCGCACAGTTACTGGAAACGTATTAGAGAGGAAATCCTGATTAATGCAGGATACTCTTCTCCTTTGCTGACCATTTAGTTGCTGCTCTGTCTGTCTCCAAAACAGTGTCGAGAGGTGTGTTTTCTCATTCCCAGGCCTACTTATACCTATCGGGACCTGCCAGACGTGGGGAGCCTCTGTGAAACCTTCTGTAATGAGGCCCTGATTCATACCCTGCTCCGATCCCAGGGAAATTCCCCAGTGGCATCATCGGGCTTTGGCACGTGGCCAGAGTCTCAGTAACTTCCTTATTTCTCTCTCCTACATAGAGAATATTCCTAAGCCCTACTACGGCACACGAGAACATAAATCTTGCCCGTGACTATCTTATATGAGTAATTTTTCCAAAGTAAATAAATCATCCCCTTTCCTCTTACCCTGGCAAGCTGTTAACTAAAAAACTGAGAAAATGCTGTTTCATTTGTGAGCCAACTGAAATCATTCCACAAATCTTTAATTCCTTGTTCGAAAACAGAACCAACTGCAACTGGCGGGCAGAGAAAATGTGCCCCTCTTTTTTTCCCCCCCTCTGCCTGCCTTAGTAATGCAACTGCCAGTTTCTGGTTTTGCCTCTGTAGAGTTATATGCCTCTATTTGAACCTTTTGACAAATCGGTTTATTTTCATTCTCCCTCTGCCATAAATTCAATCCATATGTCTTTAAAACATCCTTTCATAGCTGTAACATGGAAAAGGAAGTGGCTTAGCCTCTGTATAGGAGGCTACAGTGTATTTAAAGTGAGCTCTTCTAGTTTGCATGCATCGCTTCTGTTAGCTCTTAAAGCCTTCACTTCCTCATTATTCAGGTTGCAGGGGGCACTGGCAGAGTTTTCTCCATTAATAGTGATGTACAGTGAAGAAGCACAACAGGATAAATGATTCTGTTCTCCTCAAAATATCCAGGAAGTTTTTGATGCAGCTTTACCACCAAGCAGGATGCAAGGAGGATGTGAAAAGGGTAGGAGAGATCAATCCAGCATAAAATATCAAAAGCAAACCCCAAGACAAAGAAACAAAGGTCTTGCACAATGTGCTGCCATTCATCTGGCAGGGGTTTGTCTGACAAGAATACACAGCACCTATGTGACAGGAGGTCACTGCAGTAGGAGTGAAGTATGTCCACATCTGAGACTGAGCTGGGGTCAGAAGGTGAGGGTGGGAAGGAAATGTGGGTCTAAGATGAAGTATATTGGTATGGCTGCACATGAATAAATCAGAACTACAGGATGCAGCAGGGGAAGAGCACAGGGAGTTGTGTCTATAAGAGCCCTTGTCTGGAATCATATAAAATTTGGGCCAGGGTGTACTACTGGAATTGCAGGATAGATCCATAACTGAACACAACTGCAAATCTGGTAGCAACAAGGGTACAGGAGCATTGGCTCAAGGGGCTGCAGGCAGGTTTTGGGAGTCCACCTAACCACTGAATGCAGTGTTTCATCAGATCCACCCCAGGGATGCCACTAGAGGACTCAGGTCCACTCTCCCACCCCAATCTCAGTCACATATCCATGTTCCCCACTTCATGTCAGCTCTAGAGGTCACATTTCTGCCCTTTCCTCTGTGCCACACAGAGCAATCTCTAATTTGCCAACAATGCAAATGAACTGTAGGGATACACACAGAGTAGGATGAGGTCCCAATAACAATTACACAAAACTGTTTGGAAATCCATCATTGTGTTCAGTTACTGTGCATTAATGTTTGTGTGCTAGAATCATAGAATGTTTGGGGTTGGAAAGGACCTTAAAGCTCATCCAGTTCCAACCCCATGACACCCACAGGGACACCTTCCACTAGAGCAGGTTGCTCCAAGCCCCTGTGTCCAACCTGGCCTTGAACACTGCCAGGGATGGAGAATTTACCACTTCTTTTGGCAACCTGTTCCAGTGTCTCACCACTTTCACAGGGAAGAATTTTTTCTTTATATCTAACCTGAACTTCCCCTGTTTCAGTTTGAACCCATTACCCATTGTCCTGTTGCTCCAGTCCCTGATGAAGGTCCCTCCCCAGCATCCTTGTAGCCCCCTTCAGACACTGGAAGCTGCTCTGAGGTCTCCACGCAGCTTCTCTTCTCCAGGCTGAACAGCCCCAACTTTCTCAGCCTGTCTCCATACAGGAGCTGCTCCAGCCCCTGATCATCCTTGTGGCCTCCTCTGGGCTTGCTCCAACAGCTCCATGTCCTTCTTTTGTTGGGGACACCAGAACTGCACCCAGTGCTGCAAGTGTTGGTCTCGTGAGAGCAGAGTAGAGGGGGAGAATTACCTCCTTCAACCTGCTGGTCATGCTAAGAAGATAAAATAGGAGGAGTGTGTGTGTGTGTGTAGTAAATGTGTGTGTGCAATCTAATTATCTTTCTAATCCCTCTGTCATATGGAGGGGTCATCTGTAGAGATGAAAATGTAGTCAACCTCAAAACTTGTGGGTGTAGTTTGGTGTACCCAAAGGTTCCCCATGTAGAAACCACTGTCTGCACATTTGAAACTGCTCACAGGTTCAAAGAGCTGGCATAGCCCATGGGTTTGTTTGCAGAGTTGCAAAGATTGCAGCTACAATTCAGTGGGCTTGAGGTGATCTTCCACACCTCAAAATATCAGGCCTTTCTATCTAACAATCTGCATGTAGCTGTTCCAAAGCAAGCTGTGTGTGCACAGCTGAGTTGTTGTATAAACAATAGCAGAGACTTCACTAAAGCTTTTCATGTAGTTTTATCTCAACTGCAATTTGTTTCTAGTTTTTAAAGGCTGTAGAAATACCCAGCCTTACTCCCTAGAGCCTGGTTTCGCTGCTTTAGCCATTCCAATGGTATTTACAGCTCTGATTTTATTTGAACTCTTCAAAAGACCTTGTGTCCCCCAAGAAAGATGCAAGTGTGTTTAAATTCCCTATTGCTAGAGAGACTTGCTTTTCCTTTCCTGGAAGGTTGCTTGTAACGGAACTGTGTTTGCTCTCATCCCCAGGTGTGCTGTCTCTACCTGCCTACTTCAGCCCATACAACGATGGCTCTGTGTGCAATGATGGACGGGCTGATGCTTATGCCCAGCTGGAACTCCGAACTTTAGAGCAATCTCTGTTGGCAACTTGCGTTGGAAGCATCTCTGAACTGAGTAAGTTTGGGCTGTAGTCAAACCTGGCTTTCTTTCTGTCAAGCAGGAGAGCCAATCCTCTGCTGTTGAGGTCAGTGGGAGTGTTGCCATTGTTGACAGTGGGAGCAGTACTTGGCTAACGTTGTGTAAGATCTAATTGCCTTGTGGTGCTGTTTATGAAAATTAGGTTGTTTCATTAGACTGCTTCATATTTAATCACCTTGGAGATATACGAGACGTGGCTTCTCTAGCCTTTTGGTAGTTAGTGCCAACAGAAGACGGATGCTTCTGCCTAAATGCCTCTGGAGGCTTTCTTGTACATTTGGGGAACAGAGCAGTGGCACCTCCCTCAGCTGGTGAAGAGGCTTCTCTTCATTAGTGTTTGTGCAGTGGAAATGTCCAGGGTGCAGGATATTCAAGGAAAAGCTTTTGGGTTACTTGAAAGACAAAAAGAGGAGGGGAAAGAAAATCTGAGAGCACTTTGGTAACAAAAACTTGTTCAAAACCGTCTTTTTTTAATGCTAACCAAATGAAACGTTCCATTCCTAGACTACTCACAAAGCCCCCTTAAAGTAAACAAAAATGATTTGTGTTTTCCCGCTCTGCTTTTCCCTTGCAACATTTTTGCTGGCATCACTTTCTTAGTCTCCACCATCCGAATGCTAATGAATGCCAGGGCCAGTTTGTGGGTTTCACCATTTATTTTGCAACCTGCCTTAATTTGAGGTTTTCAAATTCCTTTAACACACCTCTATTTATCCTGGAACACAAGAGAACATTTGTAGCATGGGCCTAAGATTGAATACAGCTTCCTCTTTCTCTTCCCCCATCCCTGCTTTGGCCAACTTGGTCATTACATCTAGTGAATAGATCTCCTGATACAGTTGCCTACTTTTTCCTTTTTTTTCCTTAAACATTGCTGCACATTGCCAGAAAAATCAAGAGAGTGAGTGTGCAAAGGAGAAGGAACATTTTTCTGTGCTGGAGATTTGAATTCCAGATGCGTTTTCGCTATTAACCGCGCAGGCTCTGCATTAGTACCAACACTACCCCTGTAAAACATTTAGGTCCTGGAGAATCAGGAGCTACTGAAGTGGAAAGGCAGAGATGCTAGAAGGTTTTTCCATTTTGAAGTGGGTCCTTAAGCAGAATGTACTATGACACAAATGAGTGGCACAGCTTTACACTGCAAACTGAGCTTTTTAATGCACCGTTGATCTGAACCTCTAATAGCGTTATCATGTTTAGACATGCATTAGTTTGGGGGGGAGACTCCCTAACCTGTGTAACACTAGAACCCCATGGGTTCAGCCAGAGGTTGGTTGGTAAATTCAGCATCTTGCTGTCAGATATAAATGAACAAATAATAACTCCCTTAGTATTTCAGAGGGAGGTGTGACTAGTTCGTATGTGGCTAAGTTCAGGGCACTCTCTCAGGAACCACCTTTGTGATGGGGCAACTATTTCAGTTCCATCCTTTCCCAGAATTGTAACTGTAGGACACAATAGAGTAACGTTTCCTGTGAGAGTTTTAGGGGACTGTAAAACATACAGCAACAGAGGATTCTCCCAAGGCAAAAATAGATCCTAGCTATGTATAGTAATCTATAGGAATCATTCAGCTCACTGGTATGGGAGTCGCACTACTCAAAGATTTAGTGTCTGAAGCCTTTATTACAAAGCTCCTGAGAGTTTGTAATGCACCCCAATAAAAGGAGAGTAAACAGGGTGTGCCCAAGGCAAGCTTATTGCACAAAGACCAGCTCTATGTGACTGCATGGCTGCTGTCTTGGGGTCATTGCTCTGTGAACTTTTAAACAATCTGCAGTCTTAAAATCCTGAGTAAAAACTGTAATACAGGTCCCCTTCTTCCAGGCCTCCTCAGGTCCACCACTGCTCCGACACATTGGCTGAAGTTCAAAGACCCAAGAAGACTGAGCAGCCCAAAAAGCTCTTGGATCAAGCTTCTTTACAAGGCTTGGGGTAGATTTCTGGCACAGGTTGTGACAGTGATCAGGCTTCTTAAGGAGAGAGTCATGTCTTGTTATTCTAGAGAAACCCACAGCTAAAGTGAGAATGAGAGAAGCAGACCCCTAAAAGAAGGGATTTCTATATTGAATATAACATCATTAGCTTGTCACAAGTTCCTGGGTAGGAGGGTAGAACATCATAATCCAGTTGAATGACATGGGAACAATCTCATAATATAAAACAGTGGTGCCAGTGATGAGAGTAAAGTATTTGCACTGATGCTACTGGCTTTGCCTTGGGCAAGCTATGCTCCAGGTTGGGCAGTGGACATTATTACAAAGACATCAGCAGTTTAATAGGCAGGCAAGAAACTGGGTATACGTGGTTGGAAAGAGGAGAAAACCAGGATGGAAAACCATCACTGTAAAGATGTTGTTCTGAATGTATGATAACTGCGAGAAGATTCATTCTATGTTTTCTAGCTAATAACTTGTAATTTGAAGGAAAGTTTAATTTCCCATACAACAACCTGCAGAGTGGCAGCTTGAGGACAGCTTACGGCTTGGTGGAGGAAAAAGAATAAGAGCACACAAAAGCCATTTCTCTTAGCTGAGAGACTTCATTTAGTTCAGAAAGTGTACTTAAGAGAACCATGGATGAATAGTAAAGAGATGCTTTTGCATTCTTTCTCTTTGTGCAGGTGATTTGGTATCACGAGCAATGCACCACATGCAGTGTTTGAACACTATCCGCCCAGGCATGAGCCCCATTCGGCAAACCCGGCAGCAGCAACCCATCTCCTGGTCCCCTGATGCTCTCCACACCCTCTACTACTTCCTACGCTGTCCTCAAATGGAATCCATGGAGAACCCCAACCTGGACCCTCCAAGAATGACCCTGAACAATGAACGGTACGTAGGTGATACTGTTAGTAACCGAGGAGTCAGGCTAAAAAGGTCTCCTTCTGTATAGTATCTGTGTGTGCATGGGCAGCTCGGGCAGCTTTGTGGATGCTACCTATCAGGCATCAGTTATTCCGGCAGTCAGGCCAGATTATGTTGTCAGCCTTGCCAAGTTTATGAAGCCCTGGAATTGGAACTGGAAAGTAAGCTGTTTTTTCATGCAATCTTTCCGAGCGAGGCATATACTGTATGCTGCCAACAAGGCTTGTCTAGAGATGCTGCCAAAAGTACATGTGGTTGCCTAAAGCAGTAAAGACCTTACCAAAGAAAATGTTACCTTCTGAATAGCACCAATTAACAATTGTCATCATTCTCAGGAAAAGCAATGTTGTTCACTGTGGCGAGGTTTGAAGGGATTTATGGACATCCTTCTTAAGGATTGCTTCAGTTGATGCTGTGTGTCTGGTATAGAAAGAAATTTATATAGGAAGCCAGTAACTAAACAGAAAATGCAGTGGGTCTCCCTGCCTTCTGCCAGCACCATAACTGACTCTGAAATAGGCCCATTATTAGAGTGGTCAGAAATTTTCCAGAGGGATATTTTTTCTGTTAGAAACCTCCCTGGTTTCCTTCCTGCCCAGCTCCTTGGCTGGCTGCCTGACAGGCTAGTGGCAGCAGAGAGCTGAGAAGCCCTCAGAGCCCTGGCCACAAGTTGACTTCCTTGACAGGTCAGGCAGCTCCTCAGCTCGAAGACAGACTGATAACTGGTTCTTGCAGGGAGACTCAGGCCTCTCCACACTTATTAGGTTTCCCCAGTTTGAAATGCACATTTTTGTGTTGATTTCAGAAATCTTAAATGGGAAATTCTGGTTTCTGATTAACTGCACCCAGTATTTGTGCTAGCATACTCTTTGAATGCCTTTTAGCCTACTGGATATCAGGTTCTGCCCTGGCCCTTCCCAAAAGCAGTCTGTGGTTGGGAAGTTTCACAGTATAGTCATGTGTTGAAGCTGGGGGGGAGGCCACATTTCCTGCATGTTGGAAAGGTGAGCAGGGAAAGGAGAACATCTCTGCAGCTTTGTGAGCAACATGGTTTCTTCTTCCCACCTTGGGCTCTACTTTACTCAGCCACAGCTTCTAAAATTGGTATTAAATCATGGTAACATACAAATAATGCTGTCAGCCTGCGCTTCCTTGCACCAAGCCTGCCACCTGATTTCAGCAGCCCTAAAGGCTTCTTGGAGCTGTATTCATCTCCACTGGAGCTGTGGCTGATGGCTTCATGGCCAGAACCTGGCTACTCGGGATAGAGAAGACCTCTTGAGAATAATAGTAGGTTGAACTGTCCCTTTTTAAGGCTCTGAATTTTGAAGGCCAGGGTGCAGAAAAACATACTGGGTGGAAAGCAGCCTCTATAATTTCAGTCTTGGTAAGTTACATTAGGTTAAGGGAACTTCAAATAGGGAGAAAGATATGAATCTTAAGACCCCTAAGGTCTTTGTAGCTACCTCCACTGGTCACCTGATTTTATTCTCTTGGTTTCTTAACCGTCTTTCTGTACTGTATTGTACAGAGCCCCAGAGTTCTTTCAGAAAGAACAATCTGTGAGCAGAACTCTAGCAGCAGAGAGTGGGAACTGGTGTATGAAGAACCAAGAGGAAATAAGTGAAATAGAGTAAAATAGGGATAGGAAGAAGCTGCTGTTTTGAGGGCTCACTAATCTTAATCAAATGCCCTACCAAGTGCAAGGTTATTTATTTTGCATTTCATGTTTGCACACTGTGCAAAACCTGAGTTTTCATGAGGCCAGATTCAGCAAAGCTGTACCACCAGTTCCCACAGTTGTACAGCTGAAGCTGCTGAGCAGCTTCTATCAGAAATGTAGATTAAGCTTTCTGTTTTGTGTTGTGTTCTTTTCAACTCTCTTAGTATCATGATGTTACTGCAGCAACTTGTTTTGTACACTGAGGATAATAAAGGAGTTAAGTCAGGAGTGCAGTTATCTCCCCAGTTGCTCCCAAACAATGCTTTTCACATGGCTCACCAGAGTTCTTTTGGAATGCAGGCTGCAACTCTATTCTGGTTTCAAATCCACACTAGATCCTATAACAGCTGGTGTAAGGGAAATTTCTGCCATTTTTTTTCTGACCAGTACTTAACTGAAAAGGTAATTAAAGAGGATATATTAAAATGGAGCAAAAACTGACAATAGGTGGGGGATAAAACAGAACCTGAGGACTATCAGGATAAACAATTGGCTTTGAAAAGTATATGAAACTTGGAAATGAAATTAGTAGTGCCCAGTGTACTACAAATGAACATCCAACCCTACATTTCATTTGCTCCAAGGTGTATTTGTAAGTGTCTTATTGCATTGACCTCTATGCATTTTATTTAGCATAGCCAGTGGGATAAATACTCCTAGCAGCAGTTTATACAAGAGGTAGTTTACTCTTTTCTAGCTTAAGAGGAGAGATAGTTGAGGCTGAGTGTGAGATGCTAGACTCGTGGCAGGATAGATGAGGGCACTGATTCACCTAATGTGACTTGGCAAAGCTTTGCAGCCCGGTTCTTTTATTCTTTCCTGAGCTGTGCTAAATCAGCTGCAAACTCTGCATTGTTCTTTTGTGCATTTATGTTCTCTCTTTCTGGAATATACTTGTTGTGTGCACTGCAATCCTAGTTTGTTTTCTACTGAAAAAAACCCTCAGTCACAAACAAGGACAACAACCCTGACCTGTTCTGCATTTGCTTGTGCTTCAGTTCCTAGGCTTCTGCATAAACCTATTGGTGCTGAACGCTAATCTGAAGTTTAGCAAAGAGAGGGATGGTTGGGAGAGCTGCAGACTTGGTAAAACCTGACCTTGGGAAGGTCTGTGAGCCACGTTGCTTCAGTGGAAGGAACTGTAGCTGTTAAGTACGTCTAGAGACGTGAAAACCTACTATCCAACTTGCCTGGCTTTCTGTTGTCTGTTAGCTTTCTGTCTGTCACACTGGGATGCAGAGTGCTATGAAAATCATAACACCGTAAGGTGTGGAAGGTCTTTACTATACTTCAACATGAAGGCAAGCACAGAAGCCTGTTGGAGGGTGTCATATGCCATAAAGAGCTTTTCAAAATGTGGCTGATCTTCTGAATACATATGCAGCAGACTGTATAAGGTATGGGAACATACATGCTTGCAGTTAGGTATGCAAGGCACCCCACTGAACAGAGACAGTTTAAACTCATATAAGCTATGTGCCTTCTCCATGCTAAACACCTTGGCAACTACAGAACTGAGGTTGTAGAGTCCTGCAGGAATGGGGTGGATGTATTTTTGTCTTTAGAGCTTGGCAGGGAGAGGAGCTTTCTGTGTTAGCCTCCAGTATGTGAATGATGTGGGATACCAATAGACTGAAACTCTGGGAAGCTTGTGAGTTGGTTATACCTGGTTCTGATACTTACCTCCAGGCACTGAAGCAATAGGAGGAGGGGAGGCAGAGCAACAGAGAGAGCACTCGGGTATCTTAAGCAAAACATTTGAAGCATGTCCACAGTGAATGCAGCTGCTTGCTGTCTGACCAAGCCATGACCCACTTGGATCCCCAAAATGACATTATTTGCTGCATGGACAATAAACCATCTGCTATTTGATGTCAGATAGGCCACCAGAGGAAGTGTTTTGCAAATACAGAGTGCCACTTGTGCAATTCTTTGGCAAAGGAATTACACCCTAAGGTGAGAACAAGCTGCTTTCCTCAGTAATTATACACCTGAGGGCCTGAAGGCTCAGAGCCTTTTGGTGTCATCACAGCACATCTGTCTTTGTTGCTGCAAAAAGGTGTCTCTGCTGGGCAGTAAGGTATTTTGAGTTTCTAGGAGATCACGGTCTGTATTGTGTCAGAGCTCAGACAGTGGGTTTGGACCATGAAGAGTGAGCAGACATGTGGCACTACCTCTGCTCTGTTTCTGCTCTGGGTTTTTTCCCATTGCTTATGTCAGGCTGGCTGAGCCTGGGAGCATTCTGCAGTGTGAGCTCACGTCCCAGAGCAGCAGAGCATGTTTTCTGGGATTGTTTGGGATTCTGTGACTTGAGAAGGGCCATCGAAAGGAAAATGAAGTTTCTTTCTCCCTTCTTCACTTTTTCCCAAGTGGAATATAAAGCTTTTGTCTTATTTTTAATGGTGTGTCAAGGCAAGAATGCTGTCAGTGATACTTATCTCAGGGAATATTTGTCTGCTCCCCATACAGCACAAATTGAAGTCAGTATTATAGTCTCATTTTACAGCTGAGTGGACTAGTCTACCTTGGGTTAATTTGGCTGAGTGATCCAGCCTTAAAGCTAGAAATAGACATCTTTGATTGTCCTCATCCTATCTCATGGTGATTATCATTGTAAACAGCATTTATTGTAGGAAAGCTAGTGCAATCTAATACCTAAGAATAGGCAAGAAGTTGGATCCTGCTTCCCTGTGTAGTCTTTGGTAGGCTGAGCTGCCACGTCCTCTTTCAGCTACCCTGTTAAAAAGCTATGTATTATGTCTCCCTATTGTTGATGCTGCTGTTCTATAGAATGTTCTAAAAGTAATTCTGGGCTTAGCCACCAGTGCCCATGGATCTGGCCATGCCAGACCTTTCCGAGCTATCCGTGTTACACACGTGCCAAGTTTCACATGTTGTCTGAGTTTGCTGGGTGTCATGGTTTATTTCAAACATCAGTGAGTCCAAAAGAGTTTACATCAGCAGAAGCACACAGACTGCACCCATCTGACTCTGTCAGTGAAAATACAGTAAAACACCAGGGAAATTCCAGAGCTGATGTAGGATTTGTCAGCTGCCAAGAGTAAAATTTGGGGCTTGCCAATTTGACGAAGGTTCACAGCTTTTCAGCTGGAAAAGCTGGGGACATTGCAAGAATCCATCTACAATCACACAGGGGGCTGCCTCATAAGAAAAGAGAGAGCTTCCTTCTGTTTTCCATGTGCAGGCATCTAGAAGGCTTCAGATCTGCTGCTTCTCTAGAGGAGTGTGGTTTGTTCTGTGGTTCTAAACAAACCTGAGCTCACCCTGGTTCTGTCACATGAAATCCTTCAGAAAGGCTCCCGCTCATCCTGCGTTCAGCTGGGTGGCTGCTTTAATCTACACGGTTCAAAAGTGACCTAAATAGTTTTGTATTTCCAACAGAAGTCCTCCCATTATTTCTGTTACCTCACGTGATCCAGGGCCCATGGATAAGCCTGCAAACCGTAATTTTCCTTCCAGTAACTAAAGGTGGCCTGCAAGAAAGCTGGAGAGGGACTTATTATAAGAGGAAGTGATGATAGGACAAGGGTTAACAGCTTTAAACTGAAAGAGGGTAGATTTAGATTAGATATTAGGAAGAATTAGATATTAGATATTGGAAGAAGCTCTTCCCTGTGAGGGTGCTGAGGCGCTGGCACAGGGTGCCCAGAGAAGCTGTGGCTGCCCCATCCCTGGCAGTGTTCAAGGCCAGGGTGGACACAGGGGC
>NW_009920458.1:72767-74103 GCF_000696875.1 Nestor notabilis | reverse complement strand
GGGGGGTTTGGAGCACCCGGGTCCAGTGGAGGGTCCCCCTGCCTGTGGCAGGGGTTGGAGCTGGAGGAGCTTTAAGGTCTCTTCCAACACAAACCATTCCATGATTCTATGATTGGCAATTCAGGATTGCTCAGATGCTTAAAAAGACCTCTGATTTTGTAGATGCTGCTTTGCTACTCAAAGCAAGAGAAGGAGCAGAGGGACAAATAGTGCACGTGTGTGCAAAGAGATAATGGTGGTGGTTTAGAGTGCACCTTGCAACTGGCAAAACGGAAACAGATGGCAAATATTTTACAGAGTGGAGTTATTCCACCCTGAAGGATGTTCAAAGTCACACAGGGAGAGTTCAGCCTGCAAATCCCATTATTGATGAACAGTTTTGAACAGTGTTTACTCCTACTGTGCTTGCTTATGGGTGCACAGGCACATAACCACACAGCTTTCAAAATGCCTTTCATGGGTGCAGCTGCTTCCACCCCAAACCATCCTATGATTCAATATAATAGGGTTAAGCAGGAGAAATGGACGAGTGCCTACTGTCCTGTGCTATGGTAGCTGGGGAGGAGAAGGAAGGAGCTGAGCTATCTGCTTGGGTTTTTTCTCTGTGGAGGATTTCTAGCAATGCCTGCTCTGAGATATTATTTATTGGGAAAGGACAAAAAAATGCATGTGATGCTGCAAGAAGAAAAGACTGCAGCCCTTTCATGCTATTTTTGAGTGCTGTTTGCTCCATACTATATTCTTCCAGTATTTAAAGTATTGATTTAAACCATCATTGGCTAGAACACTTGGTATTTAATATCCTGTGGCATATAATCCAAACTTACCCTGGCTAGCATGGAAAACAGAGATGGATCTAAATTAATAGTTCCTGAGACAGTGTCAAAATCCTGTCTGAGCATCCCCTGATTCAGTGGTGATCAAGTTTGCTTCTCTGCCTATTATGCTCTTAGATTCAAACATTCATGTTCAGACCAGACTGAGTAGAGCAGTGGCCTTATAACCTTATTTTATCTTTCATACTTTGTGAAATGCCGTCTGTCCTCAGATACATCAGAGACACATCACTGACTTCTACTGAGAGAAGAATAATCTCCAAGTAGTCTGTGCATCTGCTTTCCTACAGGGCTACTTTTCAAGTGCCTTCTGGCACATTTTCCCTATCAAGAGCCTTGCAGTGGTTGATGCAAATAAAGAGCCCCTGTGCTCTGGCTGTTTCTAACCCCCAGTGACCATCTGATGAAAATGGTCTCCTCATCATGTTTTCTAAATTGAAAAAGCATTACTTTGATCCTAGTACCTTTTTCCCTGATGATCTTTAGGTGCATCATTAGAA
>NW_009920458.1:59303-72751 GCF_000696875.1 Nestor notabilis | reverse complement strand
CCCTCCTGGTTAGCTGCTTTCTTCCCATCCTTCTTCCCCTGGCACAACTAAGTGTTCATTCTGAAACTGCTTGAGACAGGAGTGATTTGGTCATATGGATCAAGTTTATACAATGATATCAATTTATATTAAAGAGAACACTAACATCCCAGTTATTAATGTGGATTGTCTCCAGAAAGTCTTGCTGTCTGTTGCATGGGCATCCAACTGGCAGAAAAGAAAGGAAAATCAGGAATAACCTGCAGAGCCTGCTGCTGAGCCCTGTGTTTGCTTGAGCTGCATCCTCAGCATCACTGAGGAGGATCACTGCATTGAGAGCTGGTTAAAGCTTTTCAGGACAAATCTCTTCTCCAGATGGATGTTTCCAGACTCTCAGTGATCTGTCAAGAGGCTTTTTCCCCCCCTCTACTCTTTTTAACTGCAGGTTTATGGAATTTTATTAAGTGCAATAGCTACATCATTGTCTGTCTTTTAGATCTATCTGTGGCCCAGCCTTTCCTAAGTCAAATTTAATACATTTATGTCTGAATTCTTTTATTTTACAGCCATATCCTATTGTTACCATGCCACATCAGGAACAGAACTTGATACACATAGTTCAATGAGCTGTGTCTTTGAAAAGGTCTGCAATAAAATAAGTTCTGGGATCTCTCATCTGAGAGATCTTAATATCTTTCTGTCTACCACTGCCTTAACAGCCAAGACTAGGTATATAGGAATAATAAAAATAGACCCTGATTCAATCATTTACCTTGAGAGAGTATAATGCTGTAATCATATATTCATGTTTATGTACTTAAATCCACTTGGAGTATCCCTGAAGTCAGTGGGGTGATTGCAAAAGGATGTGTCAGTGAGCATATTCCAGTCCCATCTTCATGCAATAGTCCCATTGCTATTGTGATATAAATATAATGATTAAATATAGGGAAACAGAAGGAAGCCTGATATTGAACTGTGCCATTATGGAATTGCTTGTTCAGAGTGGACATAAAAATGTCCTCCTCTTTGTTTTAAAGGGGAAAAAAAAAGCTATTTGCTATTGAAAGATTAGTTTCATAGTTTTATTAGAAGTATAAGAGGGCTATAAACAGGTAAGAGCTTCCTCCATCAACACTAAGGAGAGCAGCTGTTACCATATATTTTTGCCTGTTTCAGATTCCACCAGTTACTGTCAGACTTAGTTGTGATTTTGAGATACTCATTCACAAGGACAATGGAGTGAGTAGCCCTATTTCAGAGGCCAGTTAAGCTGCAGTCAGCATGTACCTATTGACTGAAATTAACTGTTCACTGGCAGTGCTGTCCCTGACCTTAGGCAGGATTATGGATTTGCTGAGCCCATACTAAATAGTTGCAATATATTGAATATCTTCCACAGATTTCACAATTGAGAACATATGTGATTTAACAGGAGTCAGTAGCTTTATCACACTTGTGGTGAGTAGCTTTCACCTTCCTGCTCTCTATGGTGACATCCCAGCACTTATTACAGTAACATCTAGCCAGAAAAATACAGAAACACCTAGAAATTGCTGACTTTTTAGCAGAGCCTGTACTAGTGGGACTCCTACATATGTGCTCCTGGTGTCCTAACTGAAAGACTGAAGAGATATCCAGGGTGAAATGTTTATTCCTCTGTGTGTGTGTGTCCACACATGCTGTGAGCACCACAGCACTGGATATGTGAAGTGAATTTTTGAAAGTCAGGTTCAAGTCAATAGGTGACAGTCAATGGTCATGTTTGGGCTCCTGATAATGCTCCTGCCTTTACTTGGCATCATCTATTGAGGTGTTTTCAAGTCTTTTAATTTGTTGAATTGTTCATTTATTTTATAGTTTAAAGTCTGTAGTGATAGACCAAGGGTGATGGGTTTAAACTGAAAGAGGGGATGTTCAGGTTGGAGATAAGGAAGAAGTTCTTTACTGTGAGGGTCCTGAGGGACTGGAACAGGGTGCCCAGAGGAGGGGTAAATGTTCCATTCCTGGCAGTGTTCAAGGCCAGGTTGAACAGAGCCTTGGGTGACATGGTCTAGTGTGAGGTGTCCCTGCCCATGGCAGGGGGTTGGAACTAAATGATCTTAAGGTCCTTTCTAGCCCAAACCATTCTATGATTCTATGGTTGCAAAGTTGGAATGTGAGGGATAACCTTGGCAGTAGTGAAAGGAATTCATTGCAAACCCTGAGGATCAAATCCATCCAAGTGTAACTGCTGAAGCTGGCATTGCACTCTACCCTGAATTAGTTTTTTTCCCCACCTCTGTCCTTTACGTTGTTGTATAAGCAACCACTGCTCAATTACTTTTTAACTCTGCTATCTCACACCTGGGACAGACCAGCCTGTCTTCCCTATTACTGGCTGTAAGCAATTTGTAGTGTTGTTGGAGTGTTTCCAAAGTAGCCTGTATCTTCTGATCTTTCTGTATTGGAGCAGGGGTGTGGTACAAACAGAGATTATTTAAATTCCCTGCAAAATATCAAGGAGAAGAATCTCACTGTAGATGGGATTGAACAGCTCAGAGCAGTCTTCATGGACAGTAAAGAGACTGCCTTCCTGAGCCATCCTTGGTACACAGGGAAAATTACGGGTTAAAAAGAGCATATACAGCTGAATGTGAAGTCATGTACCAGTCAGGCTCTCAGGCTGTCTAGAAACCTTCCTGCTACTTATGCACTGATTTCCATGGACAGTGGTTAAGGAGGGTCTGAGAAGCCTTCATGTCAAAGATACACAGGAGACAGGTCACCTGAGAATTACCACTTTCACATTGTCCTGGGCAACCTGTTCTAGCTGACCCTGGTTTTAAGCAAGGAGGTTTGGACTAAGCAATCTCCAGGGGTGCCTTACAACCTCAGCTGGTCTGTGGTTCTAATTACAGTATTTGTCTCTTAAAGTTGTTGTATGTGTGTCAGCCTGGTAACTTCCCAGCCATTGGTAGCTACCAGTTCCTAGAACTGGCTATGCAGGTAAACAGCAGGCAGCAGTTGGCCCTTACCACCTAGCTAGAGAAGTAATAAGGCATTTGACAGCCTCTGTCCTCTCAGTTACAAAACATGGGTTTGAAAAACACTATTTTCTGCTTTCATAGGTACTTTACAGTAGACCTCAGTGCTTGCCAGAAATCCCCAGAAAGACTGGCTTTGACATAAGCCATTTCTGGTGAATGTCCCTATTTGTAAACATGTTTGAAAACTACATAGATGATCTTTGACTGTCTGGTTTAGCAATGAAGAGATGACAGCCATTGTGCATGTGTGTGTGTGTGCTACCACCCTGCAATTACTCAAACTACAGCTATAGTAATTACTGTAACTACTGTAAAGATGGCCATGGTAAGTTCTTGGCTTCTGCTCTCAAGATTCCATCTGTTCAGATAAAAAAGAGGGTGCAAGAAAATGAGAGCCTAGCAACTTAGCTGCCAGGGCTGGTCCCAACAGGCATCTTCAGTGCCTGCAGGCACCCTGTGTTGTGTGTTGGTTGTTGTTTGCTGTTTCAAGAGGAGAAGACTGAGTAGCAAGTTAGCATCAAAAATGAAGAAAAATCATCCAGAGAAACTTAAAACTGTTGCAGCATGTGTTGCTAAAAGGCATTGTAAAAACACAGGAATTGGTAAGACAAAGTCTCCTAGCTTCTTTTTCTACCTTTTGGGACAGTGAAAATAGAGCACTGACCAAGTGTCTCAATTTCTCTACTTGATTCTTGCTGGTTTGCTGTCATTTAGTATCAGCTTGTCTCCATTTTTCCTAGGCATAGATCCTTAAATACAGTATCATGATACTCTTGTAACTAAGTAAAGAGCAGTAACTCTGTGGACGGAAGGTTCTGAGCATATTGCGAGAGTGATGATGGTGACAAGCCAACAGGTTGCTTCGTTTTCAGTAATTGCTGCTTCCAATTGAAGTTAATATTACTTCCTATTGGCCTAAATTACAGCCCTTCACTTGCAGAACTTGCCTGTTTCCTGAGGAAGGAGTTAGCTGGTGCTTTAATAAAGGCCACACCAAATAAAGGTACAATTCTGAGCTGTTGCTGTGCAGCAGCCAGGGCTGGCAGCTCGGTGGAGGTTTCACTCTTACTGTTCTTGACATCTTTTTAAGAGAGAACAAAGCTGAGCTCAACTGAAGAGTAAATGTTTCTGGGTATAATTTATGATAATAGCAACAATCATTCTTTCTCTTTGACCTTATGGAGATTAGAAACTAAACTTTCCCTGGGGTAATCCTAGATCGATATGTCTCTGCTTTGTTTCCTTTTTAAAGGAGACCCTGGCAATTTGCACTTCCTTGTCTTATGCCTACAAGTGAATGTACTGCTATGACCTGGTGGTCACTTATGAAGCTAACTGCACTGTTTTCATCACATGTTTTTGCAGTAAATGCTTGACTGACTGTTTTAAAAAGCATGTCTGCTCTGCAAGACAAATCCAATTCAAATGAGTTGCATGTCTGAGCTGATTCAGCTCTGGCTCATGGATTCTTCTAGGGCTGAACAACCTTATGTTGATGCCATGCATGCTCATCCAACGTGTTTGCTTAGAGAGGAAAGAGCCCAAACTGTGTTTACTGCTTATCATTGTAAATCTGGAGTGATGCTGCTGAAAGGTGTAGTTTCAGTGTGGAGTTAGCTAAAGGGAACTTGAATTCCACTGAAGAGTTCGTACCCAAAGTTCTTCCATGGATTAGAACATATATCATAATGGCTAGAGAAGAAAGGGGGGAGACAGAAGCTGGAAGTTTTTATCCTAGGCTTGCTGGAAAACTCTTTGCCACTGTAAGGAATTCACTTAGCCATTCCTCACCTCTTCAGAAATGCAAAATATCCTTTCAGAGTAATATGTTGTTCTTCTGAGACAGGTATTTTGGTATTGGTAGGCTTTCTCAGCAGGTAAGGATGAGTTGTCCATGATGCAGTACTAAAAGATAGTTAAGCTAGTTGGGAGGAATATGAGCACATTAGTCATGTTATAATTTCATGCTAATATAAGCTGTATGATATATGTATCTTGCTGTAATTATATTGCTTCCAGCATCCAGACTGTGTGATTAGGAGTTACCTTTGTGGAGCTCTGCCCTGTACCAGGAAGTCAGCACTCAGTTCCCTCTTGTGGTTGCCAGATTCTTCAAGAAGGATCTCTCCAAAGACTTGGTGCATTAGAACATCACAGAAACATATGTTCCTTAAATGACTTTCCATCTGGGCATTCCATTCTTATACAAGAAGTTACAATAGTTTAATTAACTCTTTTAGTCTGTTAAACTGTGTTGAGATACTAAATATGCTTAAGGGTAAGCAGCCAAGCTCAGTCTGCCTGTACACATAGAAAGGGCATTCATCCCAATGTAGGCTATGTACTTCTTTATTGAATTGGGGCCCAGAATTGCCTCCTATGAAGAAAGGCAAATGAAAACTAGTTTATTTCTCAAATAATTTTGTTTCTTCAGGGTTTTTTTTGAGGTAAAAACTCTGGGAAGAAAGATACATGTTTCCCATGTTTTGTGTGTATTTTAGTGATTACTCTTCCTTTGTGTTTGGAATGCAGAGCACAGGGTGTTGATGGAGAGATTTATTCAAGCAACAGGTAATGAAGTGTAGAGCTGATGAAAATTTTGAATAACATTTTTCAACAAGTTGAAAAAGCATAGTTGTGCATGTTGCACTTGGGGTTCGAATTGATGTATGTTTAATTGTCACTTAACATATCATTCACCAATGCTTCTGTGGGTTTAGATCTGCTTTCTAGCAGCAGAATTGTAATGCAGCTGAAAAGCAAAAATATCCTTGTAATTTGATATTGGAAACAAAACTTATTATTCTTTCATGCTGATCATTAGCTGAGTGGGTTGTTGGAGCTTGAAATTCCTCTGTGTTCCTGTAGTAACTGTCCTCTGCAATGGTCAAAACGAACCAGGTTGGACCTGTTGCAAGAACAGGCTTTAGCTGTGTATAAGAAAACTCCATTCCCTTACCCCCTATTAGAATGTTTATCTGATCTATTAATAGAAGATTAAATTAACGTATTAATTTAAGTGCACATTTTTAGAGAGAGATGGGGCAACAGATAACCTTGATATGGAGAGTTGGATGACAGTTGGTTTTTTTATCTACCTCCTGGCCTGTATTGCAGATGTTTGTTTATAAACAAACATTGGCACTGTCTCATTCAGTCGTTTGCAAACTCAGCATAAAATCTGCAACTCTGTAGTTCAGACTAGATGGGATGTAAAGCTTTGGTAATGTGACAAGTTACCTCCTGGCAACTGCATGCGCAGTGGTGTCAAGATTTGAAGGCAAGTGCCTTTACGTCTTTTGTTTGCAAGATTGTTGCTTGTGGAGACTCCCCCTGCTTCTGGTGTAGAAATACCTGTGTTCTGAGGAATAGTTGAAGTTACCTGCTAGATTTTGCAGTGCATATGTGGATAACATTGTCCTTCTGGAGATAATGGAAGACCGCTTGAGTCAGCTTTATGAGCTGACAATGTCTGGAAGACCTGAGACCAGGCTAGCCAAAGTTCATGATATTTTATCAACTATGGCTATTGTCTGCAGCACATAAATTTGTTATAAGATGAACTCTACAACTCTGGCCTTAGATCTATAAACCTTTTTCTAAGAGAAAGAAACACAGTTCTTGCAGTTCAGTAGAGATGTGAGGAGGTTACAAATACCCAAGGTGACAAAATCTTCTCAGTTTAACTTTACATGTGTCTCTATTATTCTTGGCTAGACCAAACTGTTATCTGCTGAAAAATGTCCTGCAGGTATATGTATTTTATATATATAACACATTATTATATGAAGTTCATACACTGTAACAGTCAAAACAAGAGCCTGCTCAGCAGCAGTGCTAGCAGATCCAAGTAACAGTGCTGAAAGCTGGAATTTGTGGCATCTGAGAAGCACTGCAGCTTTAAATGTTGAAATTCAATTCATTAATGGTCTAAATTTAGGATATTTGGAAACTGAAAGAATTAGAGCCTGACCAACCAAGTCTACCTATCAGAATCCCATAGTTAAGTAGTTATGTCTACCATTCATCACCCTGTTTAGGCTCATTGATATGACCATAGAAATCAGCATAAAAAGAGTTTGAAATTTGGAGATCTATACAGTTACATGACACTATTTATTTGATGAAGGCAAAATGCAAATATATAACTCATGATGCTTTCCAGTAAAAAACAGAAACACATTCATTCACTACTGGTACCAAACATCTTTGGGTGAAACAGACCTCTCTCTTCATTCCTGCACAGCAATTCTTCAATATTTAAAGACAAGAACTGGGGAACAAAACAGAAGCATCTTGAAGATACAGGTGGAATATGTTCATTGAGCAGCTTGCCTTTAGGTCAAAGTGATGTTGTCTTGCAGAATGGTAATTTTAAAAATGCCACACTGATATCTATTTCATCCAGCAGTGATGTTACTTCTCCTCCTTATCTTTCATTAATGACAGATCTTACGTTTCTTACTTGGTACTGGCGTAGAGAGAAGGCTACTGCTTATTCATTCACAAATGCTACACCCTGTAGGCTTGATTTCCTTCTCTTCAAGAAAATGGACTCTTAAATTTTAGCTGTTTTGTGAGACCTTCTGTGATTGTAGAATAGCACCAAGAACCTGGGTTGTATAATTACACTATTGCATGGAGCGGGTACCAGATTTTAGGGCACACATTACACAAGAGAGGTCCAAAATCAGTTCTTTTCATCTGTGTATATTGGCGTGCTCCTGATGCCTTCATGCTAAATTAGTTCCTGGAACTTTTCAGGCTGCAGGAATGTGAAAAGCCAAAAGATTACTTAGCTTTTCATTAGGAAAACACTGACATCAGCATCAGGTGAGACCAACGACACAGGAAGGCCATGCTCACAGCAGCGCAACATGGCACAAAAGTATAACATCAGCCAAGCCATTAGAAAAATGGAAGTTTCATCAACCTTTAGTCCTGAAAATGAAAGTATCTTCTTTTAACCTTGAAATTTTAGCCTCTAGACACTACTATTTTGTGTTTTATAATTTCTCTTTTGAACTATTGATTAAGTTTTGGCCTGTGCTGTAAGGTGAGTGGGAAACCTTTCCCTATTTACTGTGAAAACCTTTTGCTTTGGTGAGGATTCTCTTTGTTTAGCTGAACAAACTTTTGCAGTTACAATTAATTAAACAGTTTTCAGCATTCCAGCACTGCAGCAAAATATTTCTCTTCCTGGCTCTTTTTTCACACAGTTGTAACTCAGGCACTTCAGGCAATGCTCTGCCTGCAGGATTTTACAACTGGGCCCTGAAAATCAGTTCTGTGATTGAATCTGGCACATTGGTTTTGGCTGGAGAATCAGCGTATGTTTTTAACATATGCATGTTGGCAAATCAGATTGAAGTCATAAGTAAGAGGTCTGTTATCTCAATCCTCTGAGAGTTTTTGGGAATGAATATAATGGGAGGAGTCTCAGCACTGGATAGTGAAGAACTGCACAGACCCCAGAGAAATCTACTTGCAGATAGCAATGGATTTTTAGTTTGCCATCGCAGCAGCTGGAATGAACCATAGGAGTTACCTCTTGTTTTTATTGCCCACAGGATCAAGGCTAATCCAAGAATAGCAGACAATGCATTCTGGCTCTCTGCCCGTGTTTATCTCTTCCTATCACATAGCATGCTGCTACAGGCTCATTTCTTTAATGCATGTAGTTTGTATTCATGTCCTGCTCCAGAACGTACCAGTGTCTTCCTTTGCAGCAGCAATTGTCGTGTGTGGCAAGGTTTCCTCAGTCTGTGTCCTTGGGATGAGTCCTGGGAAACAAAACATGGAACAAAACATGCCAGCCATTGCTTATTTTCTGTTAGCCAATGATGCTAATTTAGGAAAAAACTAGTAATATTTACACCAAGGACACAAAAGGCCTTCTTGAGATTTTCCATGTAAGTTGCTATTGAAGAACAACCGAAAGCTTGAGGCAGTTTGTGACCTGCTCTGTAAGTCAGCACAAGCACATCTGGGCTTTTAGAAATGTGAATTGTCAAAGCAAAAATGACAGACAGCAGTTTCTGAGGGGTATGCAGATGCAGTTTCTGAGGGTGCTGAGGTGCTGGCACAGGGTGCCCAGAGAAGCTGTGGCTGCCCCATCCCTGGCAGTGTTCAAGGCCAGGTTGGACACAGGGGCTTGGAGCAACCTGCTCTAGTGGAAGGTGTCCCTGCCCATGGCAGGGGTTTGGAACTGGATGAGCTATTTGGGCCTTTCCAACTCAAACCATTCTGTGGTCTTGTCTTCAAAGTATTTGTGCTTACAAAAAGGAAGGCTTGCAAACCAGTGTATTCACCTTTTTACAGGAGCAGGAAAGGCTTCACAGATCTGATGCAAATAATCTGGCCAGAGCCACTGTTCTGTGATGTGAAAAGCCTATATCTCAGTGATGATGTGAAGATGCTCTTGGCTGGTCAAGAGACAAGATTTCAGACCCAGGTCCTTTGCAGATCTGTATAATGAACCTCTGCAAATCTGGTGGTACAAGCTGACAGGCATAGGTCACTGGCAAGCACTCTTTTCTGTGTCTAATTCAGCAGATATAACAGCAAGTCAGTCCTCATAGTTGCATCTGGTCTTGGAAGTGATTTAAACACACAGCTGTGTATTAACTGAGGTCAAGACTGCAGTTAGACCCAGAGTCATGCAGGAGTATTTCATCTCCTGGGTTGTTTGCAGTAGTTTTCAGCTTATGGAGGACATCGGGGTGTTGGGAGGAGCAAGAAGAGCACGACTGGTGGTTTCTCTTCCTCCGCGTTTCCTCTGTGGAGGTGGCTACTCACAGTACCCATTAGGGATCAAACAGCTCTGGGAGCATCTGGGGGAGGCAGATGGAAGTCAGTCACATCTTTGACAACAGAACTATGACCATATTGTTGTAGTTAAAACTATCATGTATATCTGACTCTTATATCTGACTCTTATCATCAACTATGTACAATTAAAGTTGGTTTTAATTATTTTCCATCTGTCTAGAAATCAAGAGTTCCCTTTGCCACAGCTACAGATGTTACAAATCTGTGTTTCTATATGAGACACATGGCACATTCCAGAGCAGCACAAGTACTTGTTTTCAGCCTGAAAATGGAATCTTTTTTGCTGTTGTTAAAACAAAGTTTGTAAAACATGATTGTCATAAATAAACCACACTCGTGAGGGTCCTTTTTTAAGACTCATAGTGACTTCCTGATGATTACTTCATGGGTTGTTTTAGTGAGCTTCAGTTCTGCTTTTACTTTGATTTGCAGTGAACATGAAGTAAAACCTATCTGATGCTGCACCATACTTCTAAGTATGGTTTGCAGACAAGGATGGAAAGGGTGGTATTCCTCTCTGTGGTTACTAGCTGCCAGTTCTAGATTTAAACTATTCTTGTCCTATTTTATATTCTCTAAGCAGAGGAAACTGTGAAGGCAGATTTAGTGGAGAAAGGATCTCTATAAATATAATATTACCCAGATGTTTCTCATTCTATTGGTGTCTGAAGGATAACTCGCTAAACTGGAAGCTAGTGTCATGTCATATCCAAGCCAAGACCTTAGTAACTTGATAATGATACACTAAAATTTGAGAACTCTTATCTTCTGAGATGTGAGCCAGTCATTTTTTTCAGGGGAAAACTTTCTTTTAGGGCCAGTTGGCTGTGATTAAATTCCTTCTTCCTTTTCTGTGAAGATCTGGGGCTGTCTGCTTTCAGAGACGTGGCATTTGTTGAGATGATCCTTGAATCAGATCCAGCATGGTAATTCCTATCTGTTCTCTGTAAGTGTGGGAAGGTTTTTTAAATTCACTAAAATATTTTGAATCAGAAAGGAATGACAACAGACGGAAGCTGGTTGTGTTTTGGAGCAAAGATTTTGTGTTGTTTCTAAATCAGCATTTCTGTTGTTATTTTGTTCACATATAATTACATACTCAGAGATCTTTTTCTTCCCCCTGCAGCTTGAAGAGGGGTGTAGTATTTGAGAATCCAAACTTAAATATGCCACTGTTTTCCACATCAACATGGCATGGTTTACGTTTTGGATACTCTGTCTTGCCTTGGAGTCTTTTCCTTTCTCCGATTCATGAGACTTCACTGTTTTCTTTCTGACTCTGTTGCTATACTTGGGCTTTTTCCATCTTGGTGTAGCATTCAAACAACACATCTTCTTTTAGCCACCCTCCTACATGATTCACTTTCTTGTTGCAGATTACTCTTATTCCCACTATTTTTCCCCTATATAGTTCTGCTCATTGCATGTAGGTCCCCCCGGACTCCTAACTAGGAGCCTTGAAAAGCTCTGAGAAAGCCTGCTTGGCTTACTCAGCAATGTGGCAATCACTCCCAGCATCTCTGCTAGTCACATCACTCCCTTCTCTTTGTGCAAATGCACAGCCTGACTTTCAAGCTTTTTCCTTTAAAACAACAAGATAGAACAGGTAAGACTGAGCTATAACATTTTATACCTGTTCTTAACTCGCTTTGTGTTAGTGTCTTTGTGCTCTATCATTTTAGGGCAAAATGGGACTGAACCACAGAGTTTGGTTCCAGCATTAAGTTCAAACATTAGCTCACTGCACTGCACTGAAAGCCCTTCTTCTTCCTTCAGTTCCTTGAAAAAACCTCAATGATCTCTAAATATTTGGGATTCTTCTCCGCGTGTAGCCTCTGTATAGCTCCAGTGATGGGGGAGTTATCATGGTCTACCCTACTCTGACCATAAGTATGCTGATATTTACATATGTCTTGCAATGCTGAAGTTTGCATGTGTTTAAAATGTTAGCAAGGCCTTACAGAGCAGTTGTTACAGATGAAGGAAAGACAAAGCTGTTCAGTCAAACCATTTTAGAAGACTATGGAACAGCTTGGGTGGAGACTGTGCATGTGTCTCAGGAGCTGCTCAGACTGCCAAGAAGGAGGCAAAGGTCGCCATTCTCACCTGCTTCCATTAGGACACTATTTTCTGTCCTACTTTAGAAGAAGGAGATTCTTGTTATAGAAGAACAAGATGTTTCTTTCTTGATGTTGCTGTCACTGTTGGCTCCCTCTTTGTTTTGCTGTAGCGAAGGAGGAGGTGATGAAAAATAGCAGAGGAGGAGAATAGATGTGGCTGCAGGGAAAATATCTTCTCCCTGCCTTGCTCCTCCTTTCTTCAGCAATCTTGTCAGTGGACCTTCCTGTGGATGCTGGAGGGACAAGGTTGGTAGCATGGCTGTTTCTTCTCTATTACTATTTTCATCTGAGATAGCAGCTCTTCCTCACCTCTGAAAGTCAAGCTCCATGTGAGTTTTCCTAGCAGTCAATGTAGAGAAAGGATGACATGATTTTCCAACTCCTCTGGAGCTCTTGTTGCATACAATTAACTTCCCTCTGCCAAAAATGTTTTGGCCCCAGTGCTCTTAAAAATCCTCAGAAGAGCCCACTTTGGGAACCAGTTTCTTTATGATGCATGAATCATAGATCGTAGAATACCAGGTTGGATCTCAAGGACCATCTGGTCCATTTTCTTGGCAAAAGCATGGTCTAGACAAGATGGCCCTGCACCCTGCCCAGCCAAATCTTGAAAGTACCCAGTGCTGAGGAATCTACCTCTTCCCTGTGGAGATTCCATTGTGAAAAATTTTCCTCTTGTGTCCAGTGGGAATGTCCCCAGAAGTAACTTGTACCCATGAGTTAACAATGAGATCCCACAGCTTCTTCTCAAGGACTGCTACACATGCTCTCCACATGCTGCTCATGTCCTTGGCCATTCTAACCAAATAACTGTAGTAGATTGTCCAGGAAAAACTTACAACTTGCTGTATATTCTCTGCTAAGTGCTGCTTGGCATCCTTCTTGCTTATGTCTAAAGAAAACAATGTGTTTTACTTCAAATGAGGGGGAAAAGCCCACAGTAAAGTCCATTCTTTCCCAAAGCACATCTCTCCCAGCTCCAACCTGATCCCCTTGGGAATGGAGTGGCTGTCAGATTCCAAATGGACAAAATGCCAAAGAACCTATGGATAAAATATTGACAACACATGATGATATCAGACATTGCTGTGATTCTTTACAAGGTGTGTTGTAGATGAGCAGCATCTGTTTTACTTTCCACTGCTGTGTGTACTTTCCCAGTTTACATGGGGCATCACCTGAAGACATCGTCATGGCCAGGAACAGAACAAAGCAATGGTGGCATTCTTCTTCATAGAGAACAGACAGTGTGAGTCCCTGCTGAGTATGACAGTTTCCCAGGGCTGGATCACTTCATGTGCAGAGTTTAATGAGCTGCCAAATGCTTCTAAATGTCACAAAGTCCAGAGGAAAACGCACAGCACAGAACATGGCACAGACAAAAATGCACAGAGAGAAATCAATTCCTTAGCTTGCAGCATCTCCCAGTTAATTTCCCAGGAAGGTTTCTCCCTTTCCCCTCCTCCAGTGTGTTTCAGACTCTGAAATG
>NW_009920458.1:42584-59272 GCF_000696875.1 Nestor notabilis | reverse complement strand
GAGGCAGAGAGCTCCCCAGGTTAAGGGCCACAGGGCTGCCAATTGCCTTCATTTCCTAGAAAAGGAGTAATTGCATTTATTTTCTTAGTGCAATGCCACCCAGTGTTGACATTTCATTCAGTTGAACTGCATCTCTCTTCTCATGTGAGAATACTGCTTATCTGATGTGGTGTCCACGAGCAAAGTAAGAGCTGTTGGACCCATAGCTGGGTAAAAGGAGAAGTTGAACTCATTATAGTCACTCCTGATAGAATAAGGATTTATCCAACTTGAGCAGCAATGCAGGTGGAGGGGTTTGGATGGATGAGGATAGCACTTAAGAAGAAAACATCTTTCTTGACATTTCTTTTTGCAGTCCAAAGCCTACTCTCCCTCAGGCACAGGGTGGTAAGTGGGCAGTCTGTTTTGCTGTGAGTTTTAAAGCCTTTGGAAAAATCTACTGAGAACATCTTTCTCTTTCCCATTCCTCCCAAACCAGGTTTTCCACATTCAAGGTCTGTTTGTGCATAGAAGCCATGTATAACCCTGGCACATGTGAATTCTTTACAGAATGGAAATTTCTCCAGGTTAGGTGTTATTTCTGGTGCAGGCTCAATGGTATTTGCTGTTGGCTGACCACAGTTTCTTGGGGCCCAGTGCCGGGTGTAACAGTCACCAAGGTTTGACTGGATCCAAAGGGTTCTCTGGCCAACAGTGTTGCCACCATGAAAGTGTCAGGGAAGCTGCGATGTGGCTTAAATAGCTTATCTACCACAAAAGGTGGTAGATGTAGTCACTTTTAAGATGAGCTTTTCCATTGCTCCTGAGCTGCTCACCCCATATGACTATTTAATTCTGGTGCTTTTAGCCTTCCTCTCTGTCCTCGCCACATCTAGGGAGCTTTGAATCCTGTACTAGAGGCTCTACTGAGTACATAGAAAATCTAGATAACTAATTTAGGCTCCTCCCTTAAGTGCCTGAGTTTAAAAGGTGTAAATGCCTCTACTGTAGGCCAAGATAAGGGTTGAATTCTCTGGAACAGACTGTTGCAAGGTATCTCCTAAATGCCTGTTGATGATGGCTGCTTTTCCCTCAGGGAAGTCGATCAACTCTGAACTGGCTGTGCTGGAATGATTCATCCCATCCCATGTGTCTGGGACAAGGTAGAAAGACTAAATGGGTCAGGGAATTCAAGCTGGACTTCCAGGAAGTCATTCAACTGATAAACTACTGGGTAATTTTTGACAGGGACTTTTTACAAGGACATGTAGTGATAGGACAAGGGGAATGGTTTTAAACTGAAAGAGGGGAGATTTAAATTAGACATTAGGAAGAAATCTTTAGCTGTGAGGGTGCTGAGGTGCTGGCACAGGGTGCCCAGGGAACCTGTGGCTGCCCCATCCCTGGTAGTGTTCAAGGCCAGGTTGGACACAGGGGCTTGGAGCAACCTGGTCCAGTGGAAGGTGTCCCTGACCGTGGCCGGGGGTGGGGAGTCTGCCCGTGGCAGGGGTTGGAGCTGGAGGAGCTTTAAGGTCCCTTCCAACACAAACCATGCTATGATTGGCAATTCAGGATTGCTCAGATGCTTAAAAAGACCTCTGATTTTGTAGATGCTGCTTTGCTACTCAAAGCAAGAGAAGGAGCAGAGGGACAAATAGTGCACGTGTGTGCAAAGAGATAATGGTGGTGGTTTAGAGTGCACCTTGCAACTGGCAAAACGGAAACAGATGGCAAATATTTTACAGAGTGGAGTTATTCCACCCTGAAGGATGTTCAAAGTCACACAGGGAGAGTTCAGCCTGCAAATCCCATTATTGATGAACAGTTTTGAACAGTGTTTACTCCTACTGTGCTTGCTTATGGGTGCACAGGCACATAACCACACAGCTTTCAAAATGCCTTTCATGGGTGCAGCTGCTTTCATTAATCCCAAAATCGTTTTATAGTTTTGGTATGTGTCTTTCTCTGAAAGTAAAGGAATTGGTACCTTCTCCCCTCAGTTATTCTCTCTTGGATGCTTAAATGAAATGGCTTTTCTTCTCCAGCATTAATAAATTCACTATTGGAAATGAGAAGGGTGTTTTCAATTACATCTGCAGGTCTGAGCCTTCCACCAGGGTGACAGGTATCCTCAGGGAAAAATCAAGCAAATAATCCATCCCTCTGGCTGTATATTGAGAGGCTGAATGAGATGCGTTGTGTATGAGAGTATTATGGTACCCATATCTTCATGTCTAAGATATGACTGGTACTGCATTAATTCTTATAGTAGAAGTAAGGGGGAGCTCTTTATAAGCTACTCCAAAATGGCTGGTTTAGCTATTGTTATTACCTTATTTATATGCCTTTATTACCTCGTAACCATTCATACTGAGTAAAAACCTCACTGTGTCAGATGCTGTACAAATTAGGAACTTGGTTTTCCACAAACTGCTTACAATTGAAGTAGTGTTGTACATTTATTCTTGCACAGAGATGTCTCCATGTTAGCTGTTACCTCTTTAATTCTGCTCATTCCTCCCCAGCAAAGCAGTTCATGTTAAAACACAGCTGCATCAGTTCTGCTACAGTCTAACGGGTCGGTTGTGCACATGTGGAGGCCTGAGCTCTGCATGTAGGAAATTTAGGATGTGAAAAGCCGCTGGATAGTGGTAGTGTAACATAAAGAGCAGTGGAGGTAGGACTGAATTAGCCTGGTTCAACTGAAGTTTCAAGCGAGTGTTACTAAATGAGCAGTGGAGCAGCCTGTATATATGGAATATTGTACAGGCACAAATATTACATGAGCTGCACCCCTGATATGAGAACCTCTGTGATCCAAACCAGTGCTTTGGTTTGAGCAAGCAGGCCCTGACCTATAGCTACTAATAGTAGAAGCAGGTCCCTTATATTCAGTCCAGCCTTGTTTCCCACATGTATTGCACAAAACCAGCCTGTCCTGGCATGACCCCATTTTGGGTTAGAAGCAGTTCAGCTAACCAAGGCTAAACAGTTCCAGTTCCTTCCACCCGCTGTGACCCGCCAGTCTTGCTGAGTGGACAGAGAAGGACAGAGTTTGCCTCTGCAGGCGGGTTTAACTGTGCCAGCCTCACACAAGCATGCCCAGGCAGTGACTAGGTGTGCAAGATAGCAGGCCAATGTTAACTATACTGGATTTTTTATCTTGTTTGCACAGGCCCTTCATGCTTCTGCCACCACTGATGGAGTGGATGAGAGTGGCCATCACCTACGCTGAGCACCGGCGCAGTTTAACTGTGGACAGCGATGACATCAGGCAGACAGCCAGACTGCTCTTACCTGGACTGGACTGCGAGCCCCGGCAGCTGAAGTATGTGCTTTATAAGCAGCTAAAGTAATTGTAACTTTTTAGAAGATTCTTCTTACTCTGTTTCACAGGAGACAGACCTCAAAATACTGTACAGACAATACATGTTTAACCTTTTAGTCCTCCAAGAGAGAAAGGAAATTTGGCCAAACACTGCAGCTGTGGTAGAAAGACTTCTGTCTTGCCAAAAGTTATATAGGAAGAATGATACAGAGAAGGATTGAAATACAAGTATTGGGACTTTTATGCCTCAACCTTAATTCATAGAATCACAGAATGGTTTGGGTTGGAAAGGACCTTAAAATCATCTAGTTCCAACCCCTGCCATGGGCAGGGACACCTCACACCAGACCATGTAATTGCAAGATTGTTCTTTGCTTTTTGAAATAGCTTAATGAAAAATATCAGTACCTTTTAAAATCTTCCCCTCACATCTACATTGAACAGGGATTTATAATTAGCTTGGTTCATTAGCACATCATAGGTATTTTATTTAGGTTTGTAGCTGCTGTCATTAGCGCTGGTTTTATTATCAGGGTTACATCTTCAACTTTAGCACGAGGTAAGTTCTTGTTTCTTGTGTGAATTTTATGCCCTCTAAACCTTTGGGTTAAATGAGTGAGTGGAACACACTAATAACAATAACTAATACTTTTATCATGCTCTTAAGTCATGAAATGATCACCTGAAAAGATAAAAATACACCATTCTCTTAGAATTACTTTTCATGAACAACAAAAGCAACAAGAGGCTTTTAATCAGGAGTCCTGGATCTGGTTTTGTTGCTTTTTACCTTTGCTTTCTGGCAGCCAAAAAGTCTCTTGCTTTTCTCTACATCTCTGTCTCCCCATTTGTGAGTTGGAGGGTAGTACTTATTACCCACAAAGCCTGACGTGAAGCTGAATTAGCTGGTGAGTATGGTGGTGCAATTACATGACTGAACCTTTTATCAGCTGCTGCTGAGTGCTAGTCTCATTCTTAGCTCTCAGTTCCTGCCTTTCTCCTGAGACGTGGTACCTGACAGACTGAGAGTTCTGCCAGTCTGTAAAAGGAAAGTTAAACAAGGTGATCCTCAGCAGTTATTTCGACTCTTTGGCTCCAGACTGGAAGAGAGCAGCTGAACTTGGACTTATTCCTGGAAGACTTTTCTTCTCCCTTTTCCCTGCCAGTGTACGTGTGCTCTGTGTCAGTTGAAGCACAGGCTACTCTGGCTTATGTGTGGATGGTAGGTGCTAGTGTAGGCAACTTTATATGGGCTAAGCTAATTTTACAGATGTGCCTAATGCTTGCAAAACCTTTGGAATTCTTTGAGGAACAGCACTGCAGAAGACTAACCTGATCATGAGTGCTTCCAGTCAGCTCCATGGGTTTTCTTTCAGTCTCTCCTTTAGAAAGACTTCTGATTTCAAGACTAATCCAAACCTGGCACTTCAAAGGCATCCCGCTCTCTCTGCACTGTTTTTTCATGCACATTAACATACAAAGCACTTTTATAGATCATATGCCTTAAAATACAAACTAAAAAGAGGGCAGGGATTTGGGTCTTGGAGTTTGCTCCTGACATGAGCTAAAAGGAAACACTTAGTGACAGCCTTTATGAAAATGGGGGTCATCTCAGTAGCTTAAAACTGAAGCCATGATGACATATCTATGAAATGAAGCTCTCAATAGCAACCCAGGAAGTCCAAAATAATGTCAGCAGCAGGTACAAAGGTGTAAAATATCTCACGCTACGTGGGATATACAGGCATGAGATAATTCTGTTGCTGGGTGGTTATGGGTTAGCAGTACTGGCCCAGGGAAGGAGTATGTTAGAGGTTTCTATTCAGTTTGTTATTACAGAAAGAATGGCAATTCTGTAAGAAAACCAAGTTCCTTCACATCTTTTACCTTACCAAACTGTTCCTCCATAGGGATGTAGGCAGTGGGCATTCCCTGCAGGTGGAACAACCTCTGCTTTAAAGTAACACACATCATCTTTGTAGTAGAGGGCAAAAATCAAAGTTAAGCTTGACCAGGTTTTTGTTCTGAACCACCTTGCCTGAGTTTTATTTTCAGAGGTCTAAGGATGTGTTGTGTGATGTGTGATAAGAAAGAGAATGAAAGATTTAAACTAACAGAAAAAAACCATGAGGAGAGAGCAGTGCCCATTATATGATCCTTTAAAGCAGTCATTTGTATCCAGCCATTACAGCACATTCAGGGAAAAGGAAATCTTGGGACTGAAGCCATGTTTACCCCTGGCTTGCTGTGTGACACCAAGCAAACTGCAAGTTGCTTTTCCTCATGATGCACAGGCTAAAAGTCACATAATGATAGCTCCTTGCAGTGGTGATGCATCAGGAAGGGTATGTGGAAATCCCTGAAAGAGAAGTTGTGCAGAACAACAAAGTGCAACAAGGATAACCTGAAATTCAGACCTCTCATCTCTATTCTGTGACACCCACTGCTTGGACAACATAGTCTTCCACAACAACTGCTTGTGTTTTAGTGGATGACGCTGTCTAATATGATGCTCTTGGTTTATGTCTGTCAGACAGTTAATAAACGTCTTCGGTATTCACCTGTTACTAGTTAAATGATAATATAAGTGAGGAAATGTTAGGTTGCAGAGAACTGGGTTTCATTTCCTCCTACTTGAATATAAATGTAGGGATTTTAATATAAGTTGTTATCACACAGTGGGTTTTTTATTATTATCATTATTATCTCTTCACTGCAGGCCAAACTTCAATCACTCACTACTAGTAGTTACAGTTGTAGCTACTACTTATGAAACTTAAAGAGCACGCCAGGCTCCTGCTCCCTCTTCAAGCTATCTTTTCCCAACTAAGACCTCAGCCCTACCCCTCTCCCTGCTCTCTGGGCTCTGCCTCATGGATGTCTCCCCATTCACCTTCAGCTCTTCAGTTTATGCCCTGGGCATAGCTGGGTGTACATGGGAGCTGTGTTATGGGCAACTGCAGGAGTACAGGCTTTACTCTAGGAACCAGGAAAGAGTTTGGTCTCTTCTCTACAGGGTAACAACTCACACATGGAAAACCTGCTGTGGTTACAACTGCTGCACAGCAGTTGTGTGTATGTGAGCTCCCTCCTCGGCTCTTGTAGGATGCTTTATCTTTTATCATACTCTAAAAGAAAAAGAAATGCACCTCTTATATAGGAGCATCCTGTCAAGCTACCTCTGCACAACAGCAAGTGTACAGTGACTTCTGCATGGGCTGAGCCTGCAGATCCCCTGGGAACAAAGCTCAAATTATAACTTCAAAACCATTACGTAAGCTAGCCTCCTGGCAGCTCTACACCAAGGACTTACAACACCTTTTCACCAGGTGTCTCTGATAGCTCTGGGCAGCTCTTTTGTTCTGCTGTTCGCTCTTCAGGGCTCATGGGGGAATTGTCCTCCCACCACCCTTGCTCCAGCAGTGCCTGTAAATAGCACTGGGTGGAATCATGCCTGTTGGCAAAATAGAAACGATGTGCAAAGACAGGTACTTCCCTTCAGAAACTTACTTCCTGAGGTTCACTGGATTTCAAGTGAAGTAATTTTATTTCACTTTTCTTTTTCCTAAGATTATTCTTCTCCTTCTTACAGTACGAAGTCATTGCATCATTTTCTACATAATATTGTAGTGTTATGATCCTGTACTAATTACTTCAGTACAATAAGATTATTAATTTACTAGCCTAGCTCTAGGATTTATCTCTTTCTCACATTTAGCCTTTTACCTTACTGTCCTCTTGTGCTCTGTACTTTAAGTGCCCTAATCTCATATCTGGGTGCTTCAGAGATGTTGTTTTCTGTACTCAACTGCCTCAAAGGCACATTTTGTTTGCAGATGTATCTCCAAAAAGCTTGTGACTCCAAGACTGTCAATTTGCCTCCCTGCTGACTCTTCCCCAAACTGTACCCTGATGTAGTTCCTTTCTGAAAGCAGCTGCAGTGAGATGCTGGTTTCCCCTGTCCAATGTGACCGGTCACCAGGCTGTGGAGCGATCTTTGTTAACTCAGCATATTGTTCATAACATCTGCTCACCATTTGTTATCCACCATCAGTGCAAGTTCAGAAGCATTAAAGGCAGGACCAGCTGAATTAAAATGTGAATAAGATTCACCCTGAATCTTCTTCATGAAGCGATGAGTGTTCTACTTACCTGGCAGGCTGCACAGTTTCCAGAAGAGGTTGGCCTTGTTGAAGGAATCTCAGTTTTCAAAGGAGCTTGGCAGGCTGATATCTCACTCACTGAGAGTTTGCACAAGAGCCTGTGTTGAAAACCAGACAACTAGTAGAGAAGGCATTCCCCCCTGAAATAACATCAAAGGGATGACCATATCAATGCTCAGCTGAGATAGGAAACACCTCCAATTTGGCAATGTTTGTCAGTGGAGGAGATACTCTTCTAGGGTTGGAATTCAGTAGACTCTGAGCCGATAAGGAGAGGATTTACAGTAATCCCTGGGCTCCTTCCAAATGAGATAAAAGGTCCTTTGATAGTCATCTGAGGGATAAGAGTTTAATCGAGCCTCATAGAAATGTTACTTCCTTTTATTGAGGTGTTGGAAAAGAGCTGAGAATGTTCCACTACCTAAATTTGATTTTGATTTATCGTTTTTCTTAATTTTTTTTTTTCCCCCAGAAAAGAATAAGGATCATGATCTTCTTTCAGAAATCTCTTTTATTGCAAAGTAGTAGCTAGTCTGGTAGGCAGACAGCATCATTGTTTCACCCTAGACAGCTTATTAGATAAGCTTTCTCTCCACCTCTTTCTCCTCCTTTACAATATGTTCTTCTGTATGTTTGAGGGACTATCCTATAACAAGGAGGGAAATACAAATGTGATCTCCAAAATATATACAGCTCATTATTTAAAACAACTGGGGTTTTGGTGGGGGTTTTGTGAGAACAGCACTAAGGAAACCTGGTTGCTGCAGGTTTGCAGCCTGTCACACCAGTCCCACCACATTAACCTCACTGCTGCAATAAGCCTGGATGCTTGGTGCCTGGTCTGGTATGGGCACATTCCAGCATCCCCTTCCTGTTTTCCTGGATAAGATGTAGCAGAAGCAGGGCCTGGTGCAGAGCTACCCTTGTAGTGAGGGGCTGGGTGGAAAATATCCCTCTTGGCAAGGAATAAAGACTTTTCCTGCCTTTCCTTGGAGGAAAGCACCAAGGAGGCTTCTCTACTTGGCCACCTTTGTAATTATATTTTTTTCCAGTGCTTACATGAACTTACTGTCTCTAAGAACTAAAACTTCCATCTCCAACATGAGTGAAGTTAGCCAGAGGGAAGGCAATACAATAGGTAAACCCATGGAAATTCATAAGCCTGATTTCTGTAGGAGAAAGAAGAAATCCAGAAGTAATTTTGTCTTCCACAGACCTGAATGCTGCTTTAGTTCCTTCCGAAGACTGGATGCTAAGGCTGCTACTGAAAAATTCCAGCAGGATCTGGGTTTCCGAATGCTAAACTGTGGAAGGACAGATCTGATCAACCAAGCCATCGATGCACTGGGACCTGACGGGGTGAACACCATGGATGATCAGGTATGACATATAACCACACACACAGCTTCTGTGCATGAACAAATGGCATCTTCCTTTCCACGTGGCAAATCAATACACGGGGTCGGGTTAGTTGCCTCTCAAAGGCTTTTCTAACTCTAGCATGTGTCGTAGTCTGAAAATAACAATAAAATAACCCCCAAACTGCACCCACCCTCACACCACTCCCCAGAAGCCCATCAAAGCCCAGAGGGAATTGTTTATCAGCTGGAATGCAGGTCTGTTCCTTGGAGGGCCTGTCTCAGGCACTGACAGAAGACAGGTTAATACAGAGGCTGCGAATGGAAAGTCTGGTGGTGTCTTAATGCTAAGACAATGTCAAAACAAAGTGGGTTTTGCCAGTGACACTCTCTTCTAGTTCAACAGCCCAAATCCACTCTGGGTCAGTGATGAGTGACCAAAAGGTGTTACTGGCTGATGGCTTTCAGGCTGCCTGTGCAAAGTGAGTTATGTGTAGTAGAGTCTGACATACAACAGCACTGAGAACCCCAGTGGCACTGGTATCAGTGAGTAGTAGCTTTGTTGTAAGTCCATCATGCTGATGTGTTTGTTGTTTCATTTTCACCTGTTCCCTGCTCAGCTACACTGTACCATAGGGATTTGGTAGTCTGGGGAGTCCTTAGCTGCTTCTGCTTATGCTGTCAGTCCCATCAAGTAGCAGGAGAGTCTGTTCTCTGGGGCATCATTCAATGCATGGCATTAGCTTTTATTTTAAGGAAAAACCCAACCTCCCCCAAATAAACACTCGTTATAGCTGTCACATTTTTCATGTCACAGAAACAATAGGACATTTAGCAGTAGGAAGGGTTTATGTTCAAGTAGAGAGGTTTCCTCATAGACAGCATTTACTGCAGCAGCATTTCAGATCAAATTCTGAAGCTGGCACATCTTCCATGATGCTTTCCACCATCCTGCAATTTTAAAGTGTGACTGTGCACACAAATACAAGCAGAAACTACTGCACAAGTTATATCAAGGTATGTGGCTGCCTTATTTACACATTCAACATAAGAAGCTTTGTGGTCACAGAGGTGGGGTGTCACATCATAGGTGTGTTTGATAATGACTTTATTAAAATGACAGAGGTGGCAGGTTTATATTAGGAAGGTTGCCACTTACTTCCTGTATTTTTTTTCCCCCATAAGTTTTTGCAGTTCCTGTTTATGGCACCCTGAGGCTTTTTGTTCTCTTAAAGCATCTTATTTTTACATTGTGAGCCTTACTGACCTAGCACCAAAGACTCTGGTGCCAAGACCATCACTTCTCACTGCAGGATGTTTCTTACCTCTCTTCAGCCAACTGGGAGCTGTTGTCCTTCGTGTGCAAAAGACCCTGTATTCTGTAGGCAACTCATTGCAAAGTTCCAGGAGTTCCTGCTGTCACTTACTTACGCTCTCATTGTCATCCTATTGCTGTCATCCTCCAGCCAGTCCTACTGTGAACAGGGGGATCGTAGCGTGCTGGTGGCTCTGTGTTCTTTGCAGAACACTGCTCCCGTGTCTCAAAGCAGAGCTTTGGCACTGACCAAGAAGGACAAGACAGGCTCTTTCTGTCTCTGGAGACGTTGCTGCTCTGAAATTCTCCAGTGATTCTGCAGCAACCCATCTCTGTAGCTAAGCAAGTGTCCTCCGACAGAGTTAATCTAAACTCCCAGACTCTAGCAGTCAGCTGTGCCATGGCTGCAATATGAAACAAATTTGAGCAACCTGGTCTAGTGGAAGGCGTCCCTGCCCACAGCAGGAGGGTTGGAGTTAGATGATTTTCAAGGTTGCTTCCAACCCAAACCATTCTGATTCAAATCTGAACTTTGCAGTTAGCTTGTTTTGCCCTTCCTGCAAAGGAATAAGCCAAAGCCAGATGCCAAAACCTGGGAAAACTGGCTCAGGCATGGCAACAGAAAGCAGGTCTCTGTCTTCTTGTGGGACAGAACATTTAACACTGACACTTGGTAAGCTCAGTTGATATGCCTGGATTTGGTCATGGTGAGTCCTCTTGACACACTGCCCAGTCATCAGGCATCTCCGAGGCATCGCAGGCTGATGTGATCATCTCCCACCTGACAAGTGGGGTTGCAAATCCTACAACAGACAGAACTGCTGGACTAATTTAACCTGTAGGCTTCACATCCAGGTTCAGATTTGACCACCCCCATACTGTGAGCATGTCCATACCCACCGTGAGGTGGGTGTTCAGACCCACTTCTACAGGTGTGTGTATGGAGATGTTTTTAGAGGGAGAGAACGCATCTTCAGAAACTTGAGTTTGGAGCAGGGCCCTGATTCACTTCTAGTGGGGACCAGGCAGCACCCTGGTTTCACAGGGTTTGAGGTGTTCAGGAAAACAATCTCTTCTTCTCTTTCCATACTGAGGAACAAGCAGGGAATGCACAACTGATGTTAAAAATTAAAAGGGAGAAAAAGGAAAGGCAAAAGGAACGGAAGGAGAAAGGGAAGGGAAATCTATACAACCTCTAGTTTTAGAACTCTGACTGGGGCAGTAAATACAGGCTTGTGCCTGCAGGTCTGAGTTTAATTCTCAGTGAAGTTTATTTGTCTGTAATGAGCGTGAATCCTCCAAAGCCCCCCAAAAGCCAAACTCACCCATCCCTCCCTGCCCCCGATCTTTGCAATGTGTGTAACTGCCTCAAATGCAGGAAGCTTGGAATTGGGGCTGTTTGGAAAAGACATCTTTACAGATGCAGGATGAGACTCCTCTGTGTGAGATGTAATTCCATTTTCCCCTCTGAAGATGAAGCTGTTATTGCACAGTGAGCAGCAGAGATGCTGCCTGTGAAAAATTCAAACACTCACAATAATTAAGGGGGGGGGAAGCCATATGTGTGAGCAGGAATGGATTTTACCAGGCTATTTTCTTTCTGTCCTTGGCTACTTCTGGAATGAACTCCTTAAGTAAGGCTCATTGCTCTCATAATTCATCTCTGAGCCATCATGGTTTGATGGTTAAGTAGAGAGGGAGAGATTTATGGGATTGAAATGCTGAAATATTGTGGCAAATAGGATTTTAGCAGTGGGGATAAGTTGCCAAATAAATTCACCCTGTGTGTTTTTGTTGTTTTCTGCTCTCAGTTCATCTGGCTACAAATGATCTAAGAAATGATATTTCTTTCTGGCAGCCTTGAGAAAGCTCAAGAATTGTGGACAAAACAGGGCTGGGATTTCCAGTGATCCCTTTTGTATTCTCACGGGCCCCTGATGTTTTATCCTCATCACTTAGTACATTGTGCCCACTCTGCAGAGAAAGCAGCATATTTTGAACACATACATAAGCTGTCCCTACACACATGCACACCTGTACATTAAGGTCCAAACTGTACATTAAGATCCAAACTCACTATGTCTGTGACAGTGTCCCTGTTGACAGGTATAGAAAGATAACTTCTTCTTTATTCCTTCTGCTTTCTTCCTGAAGGGTATGACCCCACTAATGTACGCCTGTGCTGCTGGAGATGAAGCCATGGTCCAAATGCTTATAGATGCTGGAGCCAATTTAGATATACCAGTGAGTAACAGAGGACCCTCTCCCCAGAATTATTCATCTGTAAATAACAAGAGCAGTTAGGAAATCTCTCCTAGCAACTGAAGGCTTCCTTTATGGAAGCTTCCAAGCAAGACACTTCCTTTCAGAAACCACTGCTTCAGGGATTTGGGAGGGGGAAGAAAACCTTCAAAACCTCTTGGAGCACTCCATGGCTCCAATTATGATTGGCATTGGCAAGTCTAATAGGTATGGGGGGAGAAAAGGGGCTTCCCTCCTGAAAAAGCTGCCACTAGGAGAAACCAATAAGCCCATTAAAAAGGCCCAGGGGACTGGACGGAGTGACTGGTGCGAGCAGTGCTCTCTAAATGGCCTAAGTAACCATTCCCTGGGGTTGTCACTTCCAAAGGAGAAAGGCAGTTATGTACAAGCCTGAAGGTTATGGCAGACAGGCTGCAGTGGTTAAAAACTACCTGGTTCCTTCCTCCCAGGTTCCCAGTACCTCTCCTCGATACCCTTCAGTCCATCCTGACAGCCGGCACTGGACCGCTCTCACCTTTGCTGTGTTACACGGCCACATCTCTGTTGTGCAGGTAAGCAGAGGGAACCCCTAGGTTGGGAATCTTTACAGGAGATGCAGAGGGACTGCAGTGCAGCACCCTCGCTCTCAGGCTTCCCAAACACTGGTGCATCACAGGGTCCATGTGGGGTTTGGTGGAAGCCATCTAAAAACCAGTGGAAAACGGCATGTTTTGAAAACAAGGAGAATGCAACCAATGCTTTTCTTGGGAACTGTGAATTGAGGACACAATTCCTAGCAAGGCCTGAGTAACAAAACACTGTGTCCCCTTATTTTTCTTTGGTTTCAGTGTTGGTTTGAGGCTTACCACTTCCAGAGCAATGTACACAGTCATTTCTTTGGTATTAGATAAACTGGAGCTTCGCGTGGCATGGTTACAGGTCAACTGCTTGACCAGGATGCTTCTGACATTAGATGTTAATTAGTTTATACCTTGGCACATGCAAAAGTTCTGCTTTCTGCTCTAATGGCAGCAAATCAGCTGTAACTTCCTTTATAATCCTGCAGAATTGCATGAATGAGACTTAAGCTTTTGTGGGACTTGAACCTCTCGCATCGTCCCTGCTCCCTTTGCTGTGGAATTAATGTGAGGGGCAGGAGAATGGGGTGAACTCCTGGAAATCCCACCTGAGCTTCAAGAGGAATTCTGAACTGATCACAGCAGGTAGACAATTGCTGGTGAATTGAATTTACCTTCTGCTCAAAGGGGAAAAGATATAAGCAAAGTGAGGCTGCACACCCTCATTTTTTGTTGGTGTGCACTTGTAAATAACGACTAAGATTAGATTCCACCTGGAAAACTGCCAGAGCAGCCTCTGGGATGACAAAGGTTGAGCAGCCTGAATTTACATGTGAAGCAGGAGATGCAGCCAAGCATATCAAAGCTCCTGTTGGACTGCAGGACCCACAGTGCTCATTTCTTCAATTTTGGTTCAAACTTCTAAAGATTATAGGAGCTTTTTTCATTCAGCAGTTGTTATTCTAAGGGTAGATGTCAGCTTCTGCCAAAATCAGTGTGTAAAATTGCCTTTCCAATTGGAAACTTGCATGGAATAGCTGGCATCTCGGTAGAGAAACAAACCAGTTGTTCTCTGCTAAATGTTTTATAGTGAAATGTGACTGTATGTGCTACGTGTGCCAAGGCCAAGGTCATCACTAACTGGGGATGGCTGAAAACTGTGGCAGTGTTACAGGGATAGAGTCAGCTGGATTCCTACACCCAACAGAGGAACCTCTGCTGATGGTGATGCACACAGAATCCCAGCCTGGTTTGGGTTGGAAGGGAGCTTAAAGCTCATCCAGTTCCAATCCCCTGCCACGGGCAGGGACACCTTCCACTAGAGCAGGTTGCTCCAAGCCCCTGTGTCCAACCTGGCCTTGAACACTGCCAGGGATGGGGCAGCCACAGCTTCTCTGGGCACCCTGTGCCAGCGCCTCAGCACCCTCACAGTGAAGAACTTCTGCCTTACATCTAACCTAAATCTCCCGTTTAAATTCGAACCCATCACCCCTTGTTCTATCACTACATCCATGCTCTGGGTGACCTGGTGCTGTCTGCCAGCCCTGCCTGGCCAGAGAAAGTCCCCATCATCTTCTCCTTTCATCTGGGTGGGGGTGATCTCCCTTGCCAGCAGTTCAGTGTGTTCACTGAAAGCAGGTTCTGTGTGGCAGGTCACTGCAGCTGCTGGGGCCTCCTTACACAGGCTCTGCTGGGCCAGAGAGACCAAGAGGCATGTTTGGCCTCCAGGGCTAATTCCCTGGAGGAACCGTTTCCTGCACACAACATGAAACTAAATAAGGTGGACTTCCTGCACTGAAGAGAAGTTCTGCTTGCAGAGCTCTTCGGAGTTGGGCAGTTACAATTGCAAAACCATGATCATAAAGGAGATATAAAACAAAACCAAGGAGGTGATGTTCTCCAGGCTGCCAGCTGAGCACCTCTCCAGCATAAACTCAATATTGAAAGCATGGTAAAGCACGGGGAAAGAAGAAAACTCTAAATTGACATTCATGTGGAGTCTTTAGCCCTGGGCTGAGCAAGGAAATGCAAGAGAAACTTGCCTTGTAACAGATATTTTGCTTTAGCCTTTCAGCTGGTGCCGTTGTGTGCAGGCACACTTCCCTGTGAATCTGCTGGTTTGCTCTTTTACACACAGCCTCTTCTGTTTTGTCCAGCTGAATCGCTCTTTTCTCAACTCTCTCTCTTTCATGTGTGTGTTGCAGCTGCTCTTGGATGCTGGTGCCCATGTCGAGGGCTCCGCTGTCAACAGTGAAGACAACTATGCTGAGACTCCTCTTCAGCTGGCTTCAGCAGCAGGTAAGCTCCATGCAGCCTCCACGTGCTCCGTCTCTTTGCTACCACAGAATAACCACAACCAGTACATGTGTGGGTCTGTAACACACATTAGGAGTCACTTTGCACTGCATTTAAGCTACTGTGGGTACAGTAAAGATACCAAACAGGTAGCACAGTGAGTTGGCTACTAAAAAGGCAGCATTTTATTCATTTCTGAAACAGCAGTAGGAACCCATTTGGGTTGGCAGCAACTAACAGCCGTTGGCATGTAGCAGCAGCTTAATGGGCACTGAGTGCCTGCTTTTGCTCCTGGTCCCAACACTTACCCCTGCCAGCAGCCGCCCCAGTATAGCTGAGCACAGGGCAGCGACTCCTTTGCACAGGGCACTGTCAAGGAACATAATCCAGCTACTGTCTGGTCCAGGCATGTTGTGGATCTAAATAACTTCCAGATGCAAAAATTAACACATTTCAATTCAGCCTGAAGAAAAATAACTGCTGTATAAAGATTTTTTTTTCATTAATTTATTAAAGACAAGTAAAATCCTACATTTCTTCTACCTGTCATCAGAAGAGTTTAGCATTCTGTAAGCAAGTCTGTGCTAGCCTAAAATACCTGTTGGTTTTCAACACTTTTCACCTCTGTTTCTCTTCTTTCCATTAATTTCTTTTTGCTCCGTATCTGTGTGTTTATGAAGACAAGTCTCTGGCTTGCTCTGCTCCAAGATTTATTGAAGAGACACAAAGTGGCCTTCCCCCCTCACCCCATGACACTTACTCATTGTCCTGTGTGAGCTGCCACCACTCACTGCTACATCTAATGAAAAGGGTGGAAAGGAGACCTGGCTGAACGTGGCCTGCACCAATATATGTGGCTGCAGGGTGGTTTTATGAAGCTGTGGCCGGGAAGTGCAGCAAACAGCAGCTCCCTTCTGGCCTTCTCTGTCAACCTCATCCACCAGCCAAACAGCTCTAATCTAGCTGCACGGGTTGCATACAACTCTGCTGGTGTGTACTGAGAGCACCAAACCACTTTAATTCCCTTTTCATTCTGCCTCTAGTTGTGCCTTCTCAAGTAATTTAAGTGCTTTGTGACTCAGTTTCTCTCTCTAGGTGTTAAGGAGCCTAATCCATGCTTGCAGGATGCTCTGAAAGCCTCAGCTGGTAGCACAGAAGTTGCTGGTACAAGTGTCTGTTACCAGTCCTATGTTATATGCTTTCAAAGAAGTTACAGACATGGAATCATTATGTTTTACCAATTTTTCCTAGGGAACTACGAGCTGGTCAGCTTGTTGCTAAGTAGAGGAGCTGATCCACTCCTGAGCATGCTGGAAGTCAATGGTATGTCATCATCACTGCATGAAGATATGAACTGCTTCAGTCACTCAGCTGCACACGGGCACAGGTAAAGCTCTGACCATGCTCAGAACAGGTTTTGATTTCCTGAGG
>NW_009920458.1:15918-42553 GCF_000696875.1 Nestor notabilis | reverse complement strand
CTTTCCTGTGTGACTTTATATTACACGTCTTCTACCCAAATCCCTGGGGGGGGCAGTTCAGAAGATGGTGTTAAGACTCCTGGCAGCAACCATTCTTTAGTGCATCACAGTTTCTCTGGTTATTCTAATGCCTTTTGAGCATTTTGGGGGAACCAAAAGATTCGTTAAACTGGTAGTTACTGTTACACCCTTTTGAGGAAAAAAATGATGCAAGACTTTCATTATTCAGCAACTGTAATGATAAAAGAAAGGGGTTATACTTTAGTCTAAAGAACAAAATACAACAGGAAGATCTTTGTTTGCTTTTTCTTCCTCTCTCACTTGCTGGTGTAGCTCTGAGCCACAAAGAGTAGGAGCTGGTGCTAAGCCATATGAGAGCTGACTAAGATCCACCTCTGGGTAGGTCATAAGGTTGTGGTTCATGTTCTGAGACAGAATCTATTCACATTAAGGTGGCAAAAATAACCTGCAGCAGAATTGAGTTGGCTGCATCTCTGGTTTTTGGATGGCTGACCAAGAGATCAGTCATTAAAATGCTGAAGAGCCAGCCTGGCCTTTCCAACCCAATTTTCAGGGTAGTTATTTAGAAATAAGACATTACTTACAAACTCATCCAGAAATCCTGCTCCCAGAACAATGTTAGTGTAACAAGCCAATTCAAACAGCCTGAAACTGCCCATGTAGATGGGCTGAGAGATACCCACAGGGTCTCACAGCGAGCTTAGCATGGTAAGTGGCAGCTACCTTGCTTGAACACAGTTGTGCTTTACAGTGGTGCCAAAACTGCCCCTCCAGGTACCCTGCACATCTGGATACACCAGGGAAAATGGCCCAATCCCAAATGAGGCCCAGACTCTGCAAAGCTGGAACAGCATAATGCAGTTATTTACAGTGTAGGGCTACACAAACACTGTTCAGTTCCCGATTCTGTTCCCCTCCCACAATCTTCTGCAACATCTAACCATGCAAACCGTGAAACTCGAGGCCAAAGAGCTTAAGCTCTGAAGTGAAGTAAGATTTACTGGTGTCTGTTAGAACTCCCCTGCCTGTATCAGTAAATACAAATCATAACAGGAAGCAGATCTGACTAAAACAACATAACAGTGCTTGAAGATGGTCATATGGGAAAACAGGAGTTCTAACAGGCACCAGTAAATCTTACTTCAGAGCTTAAGCTGTTACCACACTCAGGGCTGGCAGAAGGAAGTGTGCTTCTGTGCCAAAGTATAGACTGCAACAAGAACCAGTTTGCCCTAACACCCTGAAATAGGCCCTGGTACCACCGAAGTACAGGAGTGTATTCCATGCCTTTGCCTTCACTACCAGGGCATCAGTTCTCAACATGCAGGATAGATATGGATAAATGTTGTTCCATACTGCCAGCTGTATGTATCTTTGGGAAGGAAATTATTAAGCCAGACCCCCTAAACCCAAATCACCCCAGTCCTGTCTGAATTGTTGACACCTCATTTATTACTAGGTGATATCTCCTCTTCCTCCTCAGGAATGTTCTGCGCAAGCTCCTGACCCAGCCCCAGCAACTGAAGGGTGATGTCCTCTCCCTGGAGGAGATTTTAGCTGAGGGAGTGGAGAGTGACACCTCCAGCCAGGGCAGCTCCAGCGAGGGGCAGGTCAGGCTGTGTAAAACAAGAATGAAGGCTCTGCAGGAGGCCATGTATTACAGCGCTGAGCACGGCTACGTCGACATCACCATGGAGCTCAGGGCACTGGGTAAGGTGTTTGTTTTAAGCATTGTGCACATTTAGGGTGCAAAAAGATTTCACTTGGACAAGAATGTGTAACCCCAACTACAAAACTACCCCAAGCTTATGGGAACCTGCTGTCCAGTTAAGTGTTTAAGGCTCCTCAAATTCCAGCTGATCTAGGACATCCTTTACTTTTGGCTGGATCCTCTGTTCCCAAGTTTCAAAAGCAAGGGGCATGTCTCTGTCAGATGCACTGACACCTAAAATTCAGTGTTAAAAGAGGCTGATCTCAAAACCAGAGGTAACACGACAGATTAAACGCTTGAATGTGAAAGCGCAGATCTGATCTAAAGGTAGGAAAGAGAAGCTTTGAAGCTTGTGTGTCCAGACTGTTACAGGTAACCAGGAGGAAAGACCTCACATCGTATGAAGACAGGCTGAGAAAGTTGGGGCTGTTCAGCCTGGAAAAGAGAAGGCTGCGTGGAGACCTTATAGCAGCTTTCCAGTATCTGAAAGGGGCCTACAAGGATGCTGGGGAGGGACTCTTCATTAGGGACTCTAGTGGTCGGACAAGGGGTGATGGGTTTAAACTTAAACAGGGGAAGTTTAGGTTAGATATAAGGAAGAAGTTCTTCACAGTGAGGGTGCTGAGGCACTGGAATAGGTTGCCCAAGGAAGTTGTGAATGCTCCAACCCTGGAGGTGTTCAAGGCCAGGCTGGACAGAGCCTTGGGCGACATAGTTTAGTGTGTGGTGTCCCTGCTCATGGCAGGGGGTTGGAACTGGGTGATCTTAAGGTCCTTTCCAACCCTAACTATTCTATGATTCTATGTTTGTGGAGAGTTAGGAATTCTTACAAGTTCAGTTCAAATATGTTTTGTAGTTGTGACTAATCATGAAGCTAAATACACAATAGGGAGCCTCTGGTCCTGGTACCATCCTTTGCTGTCGTACATAAGCCACTGTCAGTGACTCAGTTCAGTCATCTTTCATAATGTGAGACAAAAATATCTGCTGTTAGGATGCAGGTACAGATCTACTTCAGTGCCACTAAGTGGTAGTAACAGCAGGACAATCTACTCACAGGTACCTCAGCAAATCATCATCTTTCACTGTCCTTTTTCTGTGGCTACAGGAGTCCCATGGAAACTCCACGTGTGGATCGAGTCCCTGCGGACAACCTTCTACCAGTCCCGTTACTCAGTCGTACAGACCCTCCTCCGGGAATTTGTCACAATCAAAGAAGAGGACTACAATGAAGAGCTGGTTAATGAAGGGCTGCAGCTCATGTTTGATATCCTCAAAACCAGCAAGGTAATTACTAGTTTCATAACAGTATCAAAATCAAGTGTTTGGGTTTTGCTATTGTACACAGCTGTGCACAAGCACAAGCACAAATGAATGCCCATGCATTCCCTAATGACTCGGGGTATGAGAATGGCCCTTACAGCATTTACCTAAATTCATATGCAGCCATCACAGTAAAGACACTAATTTCAACAGAAGTAAAAGCTATCCAGTTCAGCAACTGGCTGTGGAAACCCTGTGAATGTAACAGGAAGAGTGAGCAGTACAGCACTGGGCAATTCAGGTTCTCCAAGCAGTATCTTCTTAGGAGTTTTCTGAACAATGCTTTTGTTAAGCAACATTTTCCCTCTGCTTTTTTCCTTTATTTAAAGGTTGCCTATGACTGTTTTTTCCTTGCTTTTCATACACGCCTAGAACAGATCTGATCCATAGTTTAGCAGTGCCATTTTGCATGTAAGTTCACACAGTCTCTCCCATGTTTTCCTCCAAGAGGCTGCTGCCCTTTGTGTTAGGGGATTGCCAGCTCTCTGACTTTAGAAGGGATACAGCTGAAATCACAGTCAGGGGGCTGAGGAGTACATACAGGTCCTGATACCTCCATGACTGCTCACTACAATGTACACTGTAACTGTCCTTTAAATGAAAAGCAAGATATAACTGGCCAACTGCTCTGTTGGGAGGTTCTTCTTACAGAGTGCAGTTGCTATGAGCCTCAAATGAGCTGTTACAGCACGTCTGAAACCCGCTCGATACAAAGTGCCGATTGATGATTCCTGTTCCATCCTCCTTACAGAATGATTCCATCAATCAGCAGCTTGCATCCATCTTCACCCACTGCTATGGCAGCAGTCCAATACCCAGCATTCCCGAGATCCGGAAGACACTGCCAGCTCGGCTGGGTAAGAGGCTCACCTCAACAGTCAACCTCTTGTGATTTTTGGCTTTTACCATCCACAGTTTCAAAGAACATTCACCCTCTTTATTTTTGCTCCTTACCCCAACAGATCCTCACTTCCTAAACAATAAGGAAATGTCTGATGTAACTTTTTTAGTAGAAGGAAAACTATTTTATGCACACAAAGTCCTGCTGGTTACTGCATCCAACAGGTGAGTCGCTTTCCACAGCTAAGTGTTTGTTAGAGGAAGGTTTGACCCTTTACTCTCTCATTTGTCTTTCCAGCTCTCATTCCTCATTGCAGCTGTGCAGACCATAACTCAGGTCTGCAGGACCAGCCACATCATCTTTACTACTTTAAGAATAGTAGGAGAGTAAAGATCAGTTTCTAAGCCACTCTTAATAGGTGTTAGAGATTCCCAGAGCTCTACTGACATAAACTAACCAGAAACTATCCCTAATAATCCTTGCAGGAGTTGGAGTGTAAATGTCCAGCCATTCACTGCCTTTTCATACCCCCTCAGAGTTTGCTAGCTACAGCTACACTCTATCAGCTTGCAGTGATCAGTTTCTGTGTTACTGGCATAGTAACAGTGGTTTGCAACTATTATAGGGTGGGACTGGATCAGACACATGCAATTTATAGGTTTAGTTGTCCCTGAACTTCTAAACTGTCATTAAATTGAAAGGTTTCAATTCTCAAATTACAAATAAGGAAGTAGGAGTTTAATTTTCCCCTTGCTTAGGCTGTTTGTCAATAGGTAACAAGTACGTGATGTGCTAATACAGAAATCTGTTAAAACCATTCTCAGGTTTAAGACACTCATGACCAACAAAACAGAACACGACAGCCACGGCAGCAAGACTGTCGAAATCAGTGATATGAAATACAACATTTTCAAGGTATGTCTCTTGCTTTTTCTTTATTCTTTTCATCTTCTCACATACTTGGAAGCTAAGACTAAGCCAGGGCTTAATATGAGAGTTAATTTACAAGTAGAGGGGGAGTGTACTTCAACACACCAGTATTTCAGGAGTATTCTGATCTTTGCCAAAACTCTTCATGTAGGACCAACCTTAAAACAGAAACCTCCAGCCTATGTTCTTATTCTCTTACTAGGCAGCTGACTCCTCCCTAAAGCAGGAGAAACTAGTCTGCTACTGAAAGCAGTTTTACACTTGTAAGACACCATTTCCATACTTTTTACAGCACCATTTTCAAGCTGTGCTAAGCAGAAAGTAAACTTACAGTGGGCTGCCAGGCTTCGGCTTAATTCAAATCAGATGATCAGAAATCAATGGTGTCCCTTTCAAGAAAGGCTCAGAACTAAGAACTGCACTTTAACATTTCCATAGCTAATGGACCTAAGGGAGGTTCATTCATGATGAACAGAAGATAGGTTACTGAACACACACCCAAGGCAAAAAACGTGTCAGTGACATGCGATAGTGAAGCTGTTCCAGTCTCCAACATCTGCATTTCAGGTTTGGAAGAAAGGTGCAGAACAGGTTCTGTTACTGTTTCACTACAGGGTTGAGTCTTTTCCTTTTTCTCTTTTTATAAGCAAAAAAAACTTGGTCAGCAGCATGGTCATCTCACGTAGAGGGAATGCAGTTGACCCTAAGAACATCCCTGTTCTCCTTGAAAGGGGTTATACAAGTTTTGTGCTGGAGAGGTGACATTCCCATTTTGCTGCTCAGGCCACGACAGAAAACAAGAAAATGTAACTGAGTGTGTTGAAACAATCCTCCTTAACAACGTTTTGACATCAAAACATCTCTAAAGATGAACTTTTGATTCACTGGAGAGAGCAACAGATCACAAAGAATTAGAACAGTGAAATACTTCAACAGAATTAAACGATTTGACAGTAAAAATCAGACAAGCTGATGGCATCCTAGAGCAATCTCACTTATGGTGCGTGGAGGATGCTGAACCACCAGAGATCTAAGTTCTGCTCAGGGCTCTGTTGGAAAGCAGCTTTGCTCCCTGTGATTCTGTTATACAAATAAGGCAATTATAAGAGTAGCAGCTTAGTTCTGTTCCCACCACTGTTAGAAATGGCACGCACAGCCCAGTCCCCACACCTGCTTACACAGCACCCAGGTCACTGGAATGACTTCTCTTTCCAACACCAAACCTAATCATTCCCTAGATAGGACAAGGACCAGTTTCACTGGGGGTGTGCTCATGTAGATCAAAGAGCAGAAGCTGCCTCTTGCTCTCCCTGCAAACAATTAGGCCTTTTCCTCTGGCCCTGATGGGGGGCTGGAAGCTGATTAGAAGCACAGCAGGGGAGGCAAGTGGCTGGGAGGTCCCCGGGACACACATGCTCATGGGGTGGCAGTTGCAGTGCTGCAGCTCCGCCTGGGACCTGCCTGCAAGGCTTAGCCAGCCCGGATCCAAGAAATGGTTTTACAAGGACATCCGTGTTGCCCAGAGACACGCTCTCACCCTTGGCCTCAAACCCTCACCAGGGCCCTTTTCAGAGCCTGAGGAAGAAAAGAGTGTTAGAAAGCACCAGATTTGCAACTCTAGAAAGAAAAGCCCAGCAGCGGAGGCGAGAGCCAGCACACCCCACGGCTCCTGCTTGCTCAGGAAGGGCAGCACAGCCACTCACAGCCCCTTGCGCCTTCAGTGATAACAGCTTCATCCTGGCCCTCTTCCCATTTCAGATGCTGATGCAGTATTTATACTATGGAGGAACAGAATCCATGGAAATTCCCACCACTGATATCTTAGAGGTGAGAGTTTTTCCTTGTAAGTCTTGCCAAGTGCACTGGGGCATAAACAGAGCTTGAAAGGCAAAATCCAGGAGCTAACAAACTGCGAGCTTCCAATCTAGGAGTGTACTTCACACTTTGAAATGAACTTAAAGTTTCAAAACACCATTGCTGGGAAATAACAACTATCAATTATGGTTTATTATGTCAGTCAGATGCTGGGGAGGGCACAGCAGCAGGGAGGGAAATTGCTACAGAGCTTCTGGTACCCTGAGTACAAATAGGCCCTTTTACAATGCTGCTCAGTCACAAGTAGTCTGATGAAATTAAAGCTTGAAGCTAAAGACTATACACAGCTATTTTTTTCTGAGAGGAAAGGGGGCTTTGAGCTGTTTAGAGCTCGTATGTCATGGTGACAGTGCAGCACAAATACACTTCCTGCAGGAGCAGCAAGCCTTTGCTAGGAGGGGAGATCTGCCGCTTTAGCTAGGCATGGAATGGCCTTTCTGCTCTTCCATGAGGACTTGGCCATTAAAACAGGGAGGAGGAGATCATTCAGAGAGGAAATCATCCAACCTGTCTGTTTGCCTCCCTAAGCCTTTCAAAGCTCATGATCTCAAATAGCTTCTCTCTTGTCCTGTAGCTGTTGTCGGCTGCCAGCCTTTTTCAACTGGACGGCCTCCAGAGACACTGTGAAATCCTCTGTGCCCAGACCATCAGCATGGAGAACTCTGTTAACATCTATAAATATGCAAAGGTACGTGTCCAGCTGTCTCACGCTGGAATCACACTGCAGCAGCAGGCAGGCTTTCTGTAGTCTTATTGCAGTAACTAAATACAACAGGCCCAGAGTGGGCACTGCTCTGCTGGTGACTCTGCCCCCACCGCAAGCGAGATGTGTCAAAGTCACCCTGCACAGCCCCACTGTGTTCCCTGTCTAAAGCAATCACACATGAAATAGATGCAGATCCCTGCAGAGCAGGGGAGACGTGTCTTAGCAGGCTGATACAGCAACAGCAGCAAAGCCCAAGGGATTCAAATCCTCCCCAGCAGCAGGGGTAATTGATCATCCTCCAGCAACCAAGAAAACCCTTTCCTAGCACTGACTGTTAAAATGTATTCTTTACAGCTGCAGAACCAGCACAAACTGTTGTGTGACACAGATATTTATCTCTAGAGCAAATAACCCATGTTATCAACAAAATCGGAGGGAAAATACTGTGCCATTCCTGGAAGTTTGCAGGGGCAGATCCCTTCAAAACAAGCACAAAGGGCTGATGATGATGTGCCTGGTTACTTTGTGTCCCCGGGATCCTTTTCAATTCCTGATGCTTGCACTGGGCCATAGACTCAGGCTGGTTTCTTTCAGGCCCTACAATTTAACAGTACGCAGTGGTAAACGGGGAAGGGAGCATTCCCTACTGGCCTTCAGTGCTTTTCCTTAAATTACTATTTACACACAAAGTTCCCAGAAACAGACAGGGGGAATGTGCACACATTTAATCCTGAAATCGAGTTTCATTGTGCTGCTATTATTGAGCTTCCCCCGCTGGTTCTGAAGCAGAGGGAGCCAGATCACAGCCACAAATCCACCCAACGTGGTTTAGAAGTGTAACATCCCTATTCCTCTACATTCAGCTCCCTTCTCCAGGAGTTCAGCTCCCATCCTGTGGACCGTGTTCCGACTGCCCTGAGCTGTGTGTGCCATCGGGCAGTGCAGTGCTTTGTGTTGCAGTGCAGGAACTCCCAGTTCTCACAGCTAAACAAGTACCTTGGCCACTTCATCACCAGCTGCTCTCTGCTCCTTTCAGAGGAAGACACTGGAGCGCAGGCCATCAGGGGAGGAATTAAAGCAGCTTCAATGCCTCCCTACACACACCTATGCCTGCAAAAAGCACCAAAGGAAATGATCAGCCATCACATGTTCTACCCTCAGAGTGTTTTTCCACTGCTCTTGCCATCCTTTTTCTGTCTTAGGAACTGTTAAAGGGAAAAGCACTAGAAATGAGCAGCTCAGGCACACCCTTTGGGTCTGTGCCATGCAGGAAAGACTTAACTCATCTTCCTCTCCTCTGCAGATTCACAATGCACCTGAACTCGCCTCATTTTGTGAAGGCTTCTTCCTCAAACACATGAGCTCCCTCCTGGAGCAGGACTCATTCAAGCAGCTCATCTACAGCAGGAACAGCAAAGTGCAAGGCCTGGACCCTCTGCGGGACTTGCAGACAGCCCTGGCTGCCCGCCTGCACTCCGTGTACGTCACCTCCAGGGTGTGAAGGGGCAGGAGCACGGCAGTGGCAGGAGCACTGGATCAGGGCGCACAGGGAGGTGTTGTCAGGCAGAGCTGGGGCTTTCCTCTTTGCCTTCTGGATCTCGCTGAAAGTCCCCTCCACAGACACCCCCAGGCACCGAGGGGCTGTGCCTCGTCCCGCTGACCAGGGGGGAGCTGGCTTCTCTGTGCTACTACTGTCACAGAAACACTGTCACAGCAACACTGTCACAGCACAAACAAGAACCGAGGCTGCAAGTGAAGAACCTGAAGATCAACGCTGCCATTTACACAAGCACAATGCAGGGCTGTAGAGCAGTGAGGCAACTGACCCAGACCCAACACCTAGTAGGTAGTCTTGTCTGTCTACACACTGTAATGGCCACCTAGTTCATACACATAGAAGTTTGACTTGTACAAAGGCTGCCTAGAAGGAGTTTTCTAACCCTGCAGACCACTGCCTGTTCAGCCAGGCATCCATCTGAACACAGAGGCTGGCACACACCAACTGTTTCACTGTAGTAATAAACACCAGCTTCTGTGCATGTCGAGAGACTCTGACATAACTTTTCCTCCAAACTGTTTGCACCTTGAGAGAGAGATTTTTAGATGTTCAAAGCTGAGTAGAAACTAACACTAACTCTGAAGTTACTCGCTGTTTAAATCCAGTATGAAGAACTGAGCTGGGACAGGGAGGGGACAACTGGGAGGGGGTATATTTCTGTTATCATGGTTTCACTGTGCTAGTTCCTTATATGGATCCATCTCAAGGAGGGAAGATAAGACACTCTCCCCCACCACTATCAGGGTTTGATGGCCCCAATCACTTCTACCTTAGAAACCTGTTTCTGAGCATTATCTGTGAGAGCTGACACCACAAAAGATGCTTTCTCTAAAAGACTCAGGTGTAGCAGGAGCTGGTGCTATGCTGAGAAGCTGCCCAATAGCATAAATAGCAATAAAAGTCTCCCTGGGACCCCCAGGAACATGTAGGTTGATAGTTTGTTCTCTCTCTGGAGTTATCTGGGATTAGAAGCCCCAACCTCCAGCCTCCGCTTCCGCAGCCGTTCCATTCCCACATGGAATCATGTTCTTTCCATAGATAGGCTACCTTGGGAGCACGGTGCACACCTGGCTGGTTCTTAGAGGTGGGCTCAGTTACATTTAGCAGCACTTCAACAAGATGCCTCAGCTCAGATTCCCAAGATTCCCAACTGCCCTTTGTTCCCAGCAGACAGACGTTTCTGGTCCAGGATTACTCATTCTAGGCCACATTCTAGCTGCCTTTGGAGAACTAGAAGGAGATGGTTCAATCTACAGTTCTGAGTTTGAAGCTATGTTTTTGTGTGTGTCCTAAGTAATCCCCACCACAGGAGGCAGTTGTGTAAAAACACACCTTGCTCTTACCGATAGCTTTAAGGAAAGACCTTCAGATATTCCCACTGATCTTTCTTAGCACCCACCAAAAGCATTTGCTCCTCATTTGGTTTAGGTGGGCGAGGAGAAGAGGAAGCCAAGTGTTCAGTGGAGAACTACTGCTATTTAAAATCCAGCTCTTAATAACTGAACACACTGGAAGGAGGCAGCTCAGCTGGGCCCAAGCTCCAAAGCACAGCACAGATGTGGTTAGGTAGATGAAGGGAAGGAGAACAACCAACAGCATGTCCCAACACATCCATCAAAACCTGACATACCCTCGATTCCTCCAGGATTTACACGAGAGCAAACTGCATGCAAGGATAAAGGCTGTTAGTCTAGGCTCAGTTAAACCAACACATGAGTTGGTCAGGGCATGCTCCAGTTTGTGCTTTAGGTGCACATCCACTCCTGAAGATCACCAGCTTCAATAACCCTATTTATTATCAGGAAGCCATAGAGGGGTTTCAAAACCAGCACTGCAAGCACCACAAAAGGCTTTATCTTGGAAAATATTTTCAAGTAGCTGCTCCAGCAATCTCTGTACAAAGCTGTAGGTCCTCTTTTGTTGCTGTAATATTACGATGCTTTGTTAATTGTACATTAATGTTGTCATTTATGTAAATGTACCAGGATTTTATTAACAATGTAATTTTAAAATACACAGCTGCTGTCATTTATTCTGCTCGTCTCAAAAGGAGAAAAGAACAACGCATTTAAAGCCACTTCTGTGGAAAAGGCTGCTGCAGTTCTAGCATCTTAAATTCATTTTGGTATATATATGCCTAATCCTATGCCTTAAAATGAGGGATAAAGAGGAATTAATTTCCTCTTCCTGGGCTCAACCATTTTCTCAAGTTTATAAGTTTGTAGTAAGTTTAACTTGCATTTTCCCTGGCTGAAATTTACCTGTTCTCCATCAAAAAGCAGCAGATGGCTGTGTGGTGACCTCAGCACCTCCCAGTGTCTGAAGGGGGCTACAAGGATGCTGGAGAGGGACCTTCATCAGCGACTGCAGTGATAGGACAAGTGGTGATGGGTTTAAACTGAAACAGGGGAAGTTCAGGTTAGATCTAAGGAAGAAGTTCTTTACTGTGAGGGTGCTGAGGCACTGGAACAGGTTGCCCAAAGAAGTGGTAAATGCCCCATCCCTGGCAGTGTTCAAGGCCAGGTTGGACAGAGCCTGGGGTGACATGGTCTAGTGTGAGGTGTCCCTGCCCATGGCAGGGAGTGGGAACTAAATGATCTTAAGGTCCTTTCCAACCCAAACCATTCTGTGATTCTCTGGTAGTGTTGAAATCATAATTCTAAGATTCTTCTCTGCAGCAGAAGAGACAGGGAAGGGTTAAAGCAACGATTAACCCAGAGCTGTTTGAGCAGTGGAAGTTAAACACCTTCCACTCCCTCCCCAATAAAATGGGTAAAAGCAGGTCCCACTTTCTTCCAAGTCACCTCAGACCCCCAAAGCAGGACTCCCATCAGAGCAAAGAGCATTGAAGAACATCCCAACAGCCAGAGTCGGGCACGCAGCAGTGCAGGCAGCAGGGGAAGTTTATTTATCTATGAGGTAAGTAGTAGAAAGGTTTAACAGCAAGAATGTGACCCAGGACTAGAATGTGACCCAGAACTATCTTTTCTTCCCCTAAATTTGCCCCCTAAACCTTGTACACACCCCCACCGAGCTGGGGGAATGCTGAGCTGTAACTTGGAAATTGGAGCTACCCTGACAGGGCTTAAACACTTTCTGGGATGCTAAGCACATTTCAGAGGAAACCACTAATACAGCCAGAACCTGTGCTGAGCCGCTGGAATCTCTTCATAATTGTTTCTTTCCTTGAATATCCCACCACACATCAAACAAAGGGAACCTCAGCCTCTCTGGTGTAGCACGACTCAAAAGACAGTTCTATAACAAATCACCATCACAAGCATCTCCCAGCATTTGATTTACACCAGCCACAAGAAGCCTGCTGGGACTGACACGAGGTGTGGATTCTCCCTCCCGCACTGTGCCACTGCCCCAGCAGGCCTGGAAACCCACCAGTATGAACACTGAGAAGCATGGAATACAAACACCTACAATTCCCTCTGGAGCACATTTACTCCAACAAGGAGATGAAATTCAAGTTCCCCCATGAAGTTAGTTGCATATTGCCTGCAGAAGAGAAGGCTCTGGAGAGACCTTATAAGTCTTCCAATAACTAAAGGGGCTACAAGACATCTGGCGCGGAACTTTTTACAAGGACATGTAGGGACAGGACAAGGGGGAATGGCTTTAACCTGCCAAAGGGTGAGACTGAGATTAGATTTTAGGAAGATCTAATCTCACAGGAAGAGCCCTGTGAGGGTGCTGAGGCGCTGGCACAGGGTGCCCAGAGAAGCTGTGGCTGCCCCATCCCTGGCAGTGTTCAAGGCCAGGTTGGACACAGGGGCTTGGAGCAACCTGCTCTAGTGGAAGGTGTCCCTGCCCAGGGCAAGGGTTTGAGCTGGAGGAGCTTTAAGGTCCGTTCCAACCCAAAGCAGTCTGGGATTCTGTTTTATGCAAGTGCTGCCTAGAGCCCTAAACAGCAACGTAGCAGAGTTTGCCCAGCTTTGGGGAAGCACAAACCTTTGCTGGCTGTAATTACACATTTCAGGGAGCAGAAGGAAATACACAGAGCTCACACATCTGCCTGAACATGTTTGATGACTTTCAGCCTCAACTAAACCCCTTCTTTGCTCTCTAACAAGCCCCTGCACAGCAGGCAAGCATAGGCTGACGCAGCATCGCTACTGACTGGCCCTTTGCCCTCGCCAACTGCTGCCCAAGCCACCAGACATGGTGGCTTCCTGCACCTGCCACAGCCGAGACAGCCCGGGGGAAGAGGAGAGCAGCAGTCCCCTTGAGGAACAGGGCAGAAAGCTGCTGTCACCACGGTCAGTGGTGAAGGGGACTCAGCGCTAGATTTGCCCCTGCAAAGGGCAGGTTTTGAGTACAAGGGATCCATTCATCCCCAGCAAAGAAAACAGAGCATTGCACTCAGCTCTGTTTGCTTAAGGAAAAGAGGGAGGAAAAAAGGGGTTTGTGATATGATGACAAATCGGAGCACAGCAGGGAAGGCAGCTTGCTCCAGGGCTGGAGTTGTTTCCATGCTGTCCCTGTTCCTACTGTCCCTACCAGAGCATGAGCAGGCCAGCAGTGGCTCGACTGCACTGTCGAAGCTCGCTGCTTCATGTGCACACACACCAGGCAGGCAGTTTACTGGACTGAGCACAGGATTTCACCCAACACTCCTGTCTCCACGATTCACTCAAGCAGGAGATGGCAGTAACCTGTGTCCTTGCTCACCACCTCTGCCCATCCTCGGCCTTCATGCCCCTTCTAACACAAGCAGTCCTGATAAAACACATGCCAGGAGGTGTGTGTAGTTTTAGGGCCCTTACCAAGAGCCAGGCTCGTGATTCAGAGACTACATAGAGAAGTAGTAGTGACATACTCAAACAAAAATCCAGCTGTGGAAGCATTAAAACCTCCCAAGGGAATATCAAGATGGCCAAATGGAAAAGACATAACTTCCTCCTGCCCCTTCTGTGCCTTGCCCTTATCCAATACACCAACCTTGGCTTTCCAGACACTGCTCTCTCTCACAGCTGTGGGAGGCCAGACTCCTGAAAGTACAGCCAGCTCACAGGGCAGATCCTCAGCTCCACTGGGTTTGCTTCCTCCCTGATACATCACAGAGGTCAGCTCACTCCAGCTGTCAAAATAGCTCACGGGTCTCCAAGCAAGCAGGATGATTCCACTGACAACCAGGTCACATCTACCCGCCACCTGCAGAGAGAGCTCGGCTGGATCCAGCTTTCCCGTGTTCCTCCAATCAGACACAGTGCTCCATCACTGCAGGCACAGGAGAGGAGAGAGCAAAGCAGGAGCAACGCGACACATCAGTGATTCCAGCACTGGAAAAGGACATCAACTGATCCCAGAGGTTTAAAGCAGGCCTAAGACACTAATGTAGGTGGTTACTGGGGTGTGCAAAGACCTGTCCTCCCAACTAGGGCGGGAGGAAGCACAGCTGAGCTGGTTTTGCCTCTGGTTAAATGCACTTCAATTAGTACCCCAGGCTCCTTCAAGCATTTACAGCCCCATCTGCAGGGGATCCGGGCATATAAAGACCAGAAACCTGCTCTAGTCAGAAACACACTTAAAATCAATCAAACCAACCCAATCCCAAAATCCAGAGCTACAGAACTCACCCTCTTCTCAGCTCAGTGTTGATGGCATTTGAGTGCACTCCTGGCTACAGAAAGACACACAAACTCACTTTGTTGTTGGATTGCATTCAACCAGCCTTTACTCTAGGTGGAATTTTAACCCAGCCTGACTGATGGAAAGCACAGACAGAGGAAAATGTGGTTTGACCAGACTTGTTAAAAACATCAAAATAAGAATTCACATCTCTCACTTATTTTAGTATCTGAGGGCTTTTTTTCCACTTTGCTGTTCAAAGAGCAACAGACAGGCAGATGAATCTAAAAAACTGCCAGGAATCATAAAATATACATGGAAAACCTGCAAAAGAACTGAAGACACACGTTTTCTGTAGAAATAGAAAAGTTCTCCTTAACTCCAACTCCCACTCGTGCAGCCCAAATCCTCCAAGTCCTTTACAACACCTAGAGCACAGCAGTTCACAGACAACAGAGCAGGAATTCCTGCAGCCTCTGGAAAGCAGTGGGAAGATCTGAGCTAAATAGGAACATTTTAATCTGCTTTAAGAATCCAGCTGAATTTTGCTACCACCTTCCACCCTGATGTACACACAAGTTACAAAAGCCTTGCTGGACTGTAGGACTTTCACAGATCTCCTCCCACTCAGCCTGTCATCACAAGTGCTTCCAATGTACATTCCTTAAGACAGTGCCAGTAAGTCACACATCAAAGCTTTTACTTCTGCTGCCTACTAGCACAAGTCCGTGTTTCCTGGAACAACCAGGCACTTGGGTCTGACTTCAGGCTTACACAGGAGCAGCTTCTCCACAGGCACACGCAGGTCACAGCTCTGGCGCAGGCCCAGTCAAGCTCCTACATTGCTTCACAGCTCTTCAGAGCGGCCTTATAAATAAACAGAAACTTTGGCATATTCTTCATACAAATACAAACTGGGTTTGAACTTCTTGGCCATTCGATCCACAGCTTAGCCCTTAAAAAGCACAAACCCATTTCTGAGCCCTAACAGCACATGGGTGTTCTATCATAAAACTTCTCTTAAACCTTAGTTTTAACCCTATTAGTAGAACTAGAGTTTAACAACCCTCCCAAGACATGGATTGTAATTTGCACCACTTCTGCACTTTAAGAAAGTTCAATCAGCATTTTCTTAGCACAAGAAGTAGTGTGTAATAAGAACAGCCTTCTGATACTGTCACCTATTAGACAGCAAGACCCAGAGCAAGTAAAACACTACCACCAGGGTGAGCAACTCCAGCAACCTGCACAGGTCAGAGAATCCAAATAATTACTGATGCTTTATTAGTGCAAAGTTTCAACATGCTTTAAAAGGACTCTAGAAGTGTTTAAAGCTTTGACTTGCAGCCTGCTAAACCACAGCTGAAGCTTGCCAAGCAGAGCATGTGAAGCCAATGATACTCAGTGAGTAACCACTTGATACCAGTTCCTTACCTGACCACCATTTCAAGCACATCTTTGTTATCCCATCCTCAAACAGCAAGGATGTGACTGACTCAGGACAACCCATAAAAAACCCCTTTTACTGCAGCAGCCACCCCTCCTACAAATGTGACCTCAAGAGGTTTCTGCAATGAGCTGAGCAAGACAGTGGAAAACCACAGTTCTACAGGTATCCACCGGAAATATGGTTTTGATGCTGCAGAGCCCCCGGGCTAGAAACCAGCCTCCAAAGGGCTGCCACATCCCTGTTTTTAACAAGAACAGCAAAAATAGAGAGAATTCCCACTCACCTTTTCATCTGAGGACCCCCTAAGCAGCTATGAAGCTCCTCCACACTTCTTGCCTTCCATGTCTACTCCTTTCACAAGTTCTTCAGAGCTGGTTCAGGGCAGGCTGCCAGTGCTGCTCTTTCACACAGCTGTGGGATAACAGGGCCCCTCATCAAGCCTTTAAGGGCTGCAGCTGCAGGTCTCCCCTCTCAGGGCTCAGCTGTGCCCAGTGAGGGGGATGTGCCACTGCTGCTACTTCTCACACAGTGGCTTGTTAACTGCAGGTATACACAGGTTGTGCTGTGCGAGGGCCATGCTCAATATAGTTGCTTCAAAAAACAGCCTCCTAGAGAAGAATTAGTCTTTACCTAAGAAGAAATTGTTTTGTTAAGCATTTGGTGGAAAAAGGAGCTGTGAGATCTATAAGTAGTTACAGTGAGGATGTGAATCAGCTGTAGGTAAATCCTTCTGTTCCAATCCTCTAGGGCATGAAGCCAGAACATCGAAACAAACAGTGCACCAGGGAACTCTTGTTTGGGATAGGGACATTCTATGTCAAAGGTTTGTCCTGGTTTTGAAGCCCCTGGGGTCTGACAGGACTGCAACCCCAGGAAGTCCCAGCTCCAGACTGGTACATGGTTATTGCCAAGCAGGAGCCACTGAGTGGCAGAGCTGGGGAGTTCAGTGGCTTGTCTGCTCAACAGGCCCCCAAACTCGAAGAGAAGATCACCAAGACCTGATTTCCTGACAACCTTAACAAAACTTCTCCACCGAAGCCAAGCAGCAGCTCTAGATGAGCAGATAGCAGGGAGAAAGAATGGCCAAAGCAGCTTCCCCTGCTTGAGAATGAGGAAATGTAAATTACTGAGCTATGGGAATGCTGAGACCTTGTAAGCAAGTGTGAATGCAAACGAGCTGCCTTTATTACAGCTGCTTGAGGAGCACAGTAAGAACTATAGACCACCTTCCAAAATGAAGTGTTCATTGTATACTCTGAGCTCCTGTGAGCAAGGACCAAATCATGAGTCTGACAACACAGTTAGTGCTCACTGAATAGCCAGCCCCACATAAAAAGTCAGTTGTTCCCACCAAAACCTCCCTCCTGTTACAAAGGAGCAGCAGCACTACTGAACCAGCAGCTGCACGTATCAAGATGTGCTGCAATGCTAAAAGGTGGAGTCACATACCAATGCCTAACACATTCCCATCCTTTGTTGTCCAAACTCCTTTTTAATAGACATCAACCATTGAGATGTGGGAAAGTTTACAGATGGATCTGCCCTCTTGGAATGGAGCTGTAGCTGTTAAAAGCACCCTCATAACATCCCAGTGTGTCACACACTCCAGCTCTGCAGTCACACTCTCTTCCCAGACTGTCTCCTGGCAGTGTCACTGTGCTCCCTATACCGTACACACTTTAAAAATGCCTCTAAGGCTTTTCCTTCCCTCCAGCTCTCACCCCCCAAAAGAAAGTCTTTAGATTGAAAGGAGAACAGTACTTCTTAAGTACAGACCCGTCACTTGTTAATTCACAAGTTCATTGATTGGCTTTACAGTCATTTCTTCCACTTCTGCTTTAGATCTTTAGTCTTCTTCAATTTCTTCCGTTGCTTGGGTCCTTTTGCTGTTTCTAATTTTCTCTTCTTCTCACTGGGAAACAGGAACAAAATATCTGTTAAAAATACACTAGATTCCCACCCAGCTGGGAAATTCTTCTTGTAAAAGGGGAGCAATGGTCTACATAGAAATGTGATTGGAAGAAAATACTTCCAATTTCTTGGGTCATTTAAACTGGTGCTAGAGGAAGCACAAACAAGAGTATGACCTAGATTTTTTAGTGCCTTCAGATGCTGTAATCAAATTTGAACCCCATAAGGTCTTGACTTTTAGCTCTTTTCATTGCTTTTCAAGACTTTAAATTATATGTCCTAAAGGCAATTCATACAGAGCATCTGGCATTCAGAGTACCTAGAAAAAAACATTACCACTGGCAGGTTTAAGTACACCATTCTGTTCCTGCACTAGCAAACATGACAAAGCTCCAATCTTTATAAGCACTGACAAAGGGGTCTCATTCCTGTAAGGCTTCTGGAAACTCACAGCTTCCAGCATTCATGAAAACAACCATGAATATACAAAGGGTGGAATAGAGATTACATAATTACTTCAGCTGTCAGGCACCCCAGGAAGGGGAAATAAGTAAGCAGGCAAGTCTCAACTCTAAATGCCCAAGGAAAAGATGTGGAAAGGCTCCATGCTGGGCAAGGCAGAAAAAAGATGAATGAAAAGGAAGGAACTGCAGAGCCACAGACTCAATATTTTGCAGGCTTAAGCTCTCATTTGACAGAATTCTTCTTCCCCAAATTCCTATTTTCTCCCATGGGACAACCATAGGCTCCCACCCAGTGTTAGCTCCCACAGCAAATGGGACAGGTACATGGTATGAGCTCTTTCTTTAAATGTGACCCCAGGGGGAGTTAGTACCAACTTCTGTGCATGATCAGGATCAAGACTTAACCATGTCAACAGAAGAAAGTTAAATAAGCAACTAGGCTACATGAAGACAGGACTACAGAGTAACAGAGAATCCACACCCTGATTTCTCCAGGAAAACTGGGAATCTATCAAGGACACTAAGTTCATTTTATCTGCATTTAACTCTTCAGCTTCATTCTTATGATAAATATTACAATAAAGCCAGCAGGAAAGACCAGAGACACCTCTGGGGAGTACTTCAATTTCCTTCACCTTTTCAAACTGACGAGGGCAGCATTCTGTCCTGCTTTGCTCAGCACCTCATTCCACTCTTCATCATCACCCCGGATAATGTATCTAAGAGAAAAAGGTAAAGGAAAATCCAAGTGAAATTGCTAGCCAGAGAGAAAAAACTAGGGGCATTATATTGTCAGGCACACAATACTCTACAAAGCAAGCCACTGCCTCAGCACCCAACCCAATCGGTATTTGGCAACAGAGACAAAACAAGACTGGTAAAGGGATACACAAGAGCTTGTCACGACTCTCAGCAGGCTCAGTCCAAAGTAGGTCAATAGCAACCAACAACTGTCCCCCTCCAAAGCTGGTCAGTGTCAAATGGAGCTCTCTCAGGAACATGCCATATTGTAAACATCATGAAACTGTTCTATGAAGCCTCTCCTCAGAAAAGCAGAGGGCTGAGTAGGGTACATCTGTTATGAAAGCAAAAAATGGGGCCACAGAGGTTATACTTCCCATAGCAGTGGAGTACACTTTACTTTGCAAACTCAATTTCTTAAAAGGTAGACCTTTCATCACTACAGCTTTAAGCCTGACATCCACCATCAGATCTATATTGACTATAGATTTCTTCATAAAAGCTTGCAGGGTTTTTTCTTCCCCCCCTCCAAAAGAGAGGTGAAGGATGGTTGTGGTGGTTAAGGAAGAGGATGCAAAAAGCAGTGGTTTATAATGGGAAGTTGACTGAACTAGCAGCTGCTCTTAGACCAGCAGTAAGCTTGAATGGTGCAGTTCTGCATCAACCTGGGAAAAACTGAAGACCTGCAGCTTTCTTTTGAAAAGAGAAATTAAGGCAACAATTGCTATTCAAATAAGCTCATGTTCTGTGCCCCTTGTCTGGGTGTTCAAGTACCTCAGCAATCACATACAAATTTAACTAGGCAAAGCAGTCATGTAGCAAAATGGAGTGGTTGCTCTCCATCTCACGTTCTTAGAGGTTTAGAATAGACTGGCTTTTGTTCACATGAGGCTCAACAATACTGGACAAAGCCTTTTCAAGCCAAACAGCTCTGTCTCTTCTATTAGTTTTCTATAACCTGTATTGAAAAGTGTTCAAAATGGATTTTTGTCTGCCTCTCCTCATGGAGAACAGAAATCTACTTCTGGATGGAAAAGGGAACATGGTGCAAAATGACAAACAGGTATGTGATGCTATCAACACTAAAAAATGGAATTAAAACTTAAAGAATTATGGCAATATTATTTTCTTAATGTGACTGACTTGCAAGTCACTTCAAATCACATCCATCTTCATCCTCTCTTCAAACAAGGCAACCAAAGATTGAAAGAAGCTTTTATTTCTTTTCTCAGATTTAACAGACTAATCTAGAGCCAAATCAGACAACTTCCCTGGGACGTCAGTACAGTAAACAGGATTTGTAAGACAAAAACTGGGAGAAGAGAGAGGAGGGGGAGAATCAGCAGTATGTATAACTCCTGGTGGTCCAGAAAGAGAGACATCTACTGACACTTAAGTAAATTGCTGGTTCAGCAACTCGTTACCCTACAAGTTGCCCAGTTCCACAGCAGCTAAAGGCATCTTGTAGTAATGTAGTAAAACATTAATGCACACTGTAGTTAGTAAAAGCTCTGGCTGGTTGTTCTTTTTCTGTCAGTTTGGGTTTTTTTGGTTAAAGAATATTAAAATTAGCCAGGTACTATTTTCACTTGAGTGGGGGGCACAGTTAAGCTGGGTAGCAGACAACAGGACCTGAGTATCCTGGTCTGAGGGAACTAACGACTGTGTCTAGAAGCACAGGGAACTGTAAAATTACAAACAGTCCACAGCCAGGCAGCTTGCTTCATTCCTCCATATTACAGAACTATAGAACTAATGTATGTATAACATACATGCTGTACACAGCCAGGATCAAGACTGACACACAGATACATAGTAAGAGCTACTGCTGTGAATAATTTACCATTTGAGTGACAAAAGAGAACACTAATGTGCTCCAGCTCACGCCACTGGTAGTGGGACAGAGCTGAGGACTAATCCAGCATTCCTGTTTGCAGCACATCTTCTGTTTGAAGGACTACAACAAGGAGCCAGCCCCAACTCTTAACAACAATTCAGTTCTACAGCTCCACAGACAGATCCGCTGCTGATCAACTGTGATTTGCCAGCTCACAACCTCTCCTTTCCATTCCAAATATCAGCAGAAAAAGGGAAGTGGGTAAATTCACACCTGGGAGTATGTCAACTGCTCAGGCAATGAATTCATGCACTGAGGTGAACAGGTGAATGGCCTTGAACAGAAGTTGTTACTGAATTGAATTCCTACTGCAGAGAAGGTTTTGAGTGTGAAACAAAACAGCTGCTAACAGAGCTGATGAAGACTGAGTTATTGGCTGTCAGGCACACAGTACCTGAAGTCTTCATTAATGTGGCAGCAGCTGCTTATCTTACCTGGCCACTGCTGAGAATACCCACAGCTATTTCCCATTTACTGATGGTTTGAGATCATGATACTGCAACTACAGCCCTGTGCACAACACTCAGTCTGTGCCAGTGACCCAGCATTCAAACAGGTATCAGGGAAAAAACGGATTTGAGACTGAAATGGATGAATTCTTACTGTGTAAGGTCCATTTCCCTCAGCTTCCCCACTTCTTGCTTGTGTTTTTCTTGGAATTCCTTTGCAGCTTCTTCCTACAACAGGACAGCACAATGGATGCATGAAGTTCTAAGTGCAACAGTGACAGCGTAATGGAAGGAAAATGCCTTTCCCACTGAAAGAGAAGTACATGCCCTAAAACAAATACCAGATGATCCTGAAAAGCTTCTCTCTTTTATATAACTTCATTTCTATGTTATTTGCATACATATACTTGTAGTATATAAGAACATCTTGGTAGATTCTGCAGAAAATCCACGTTGCAAATTAACAAAGCATGACTACAAGCATGTAACACAGAGCTGTCAGGTTTCAACTGCCACGAAGTGACAGACATGATGTGGAATTCTTTCCATCCAAGAAAATCTAGATGACAAGGCTTCTACACTCAAGGGAATTCCATGAAGTGCTCACATATGTATCAAGAAGAAAGTTCATAATTACCAAGTCATCATTTAAAGACTTCAGTGTTGGCTCCATTACAATATCCTTTGTTGCTGCCATCTGCTCCTCCACAGCTTTTTCCTGCACTGTGTTGAACAACTGAAAATGAAATAAGCCAACACATATAAGACTTGCTGTTTCTTCTAGGTTGTTGCTCTAACATAAATAGGAAATGCTGTCTGTACTCATGAAACTCTTCTAACCTTGTAAATACTATCAGGCAGTTTATTTCTGATGCATGCATTCCATCATACTGAAATAAAAAGCTCAAGGCTGCTTCCTGAAGGCAAAATGATATACAGCTTTTAAAAGTATAAAAATAAATCAGTCAGCACTCAATGTCACTTACATGAATGTAGAGTACTCATAATTTACAACATAATTTAATAACACAGCATCACTTGATTAACATTTGCAGCCAAAAGCTGCATATATATATTTTTGGATGTTATTTTCTTCAAGGGTGTTATGCTGAGGAAGTCACCTCTCCTATGAGCCACTATGCCAGACTGCAGCAGCTTTACTATTGTATCCTGAACCTTGAGAACTTCAAGCCTTAGGCTCAGCAAGCAAGTGCAAGCAGTTGGTAAGTATTCTGTCTGTCTCACTATTTGATAACTCGTCACATTACCCAATTTATCACACACATCACAGAGAAAGAAAACCACATCCCAAACTTCCCAATTATTTCACAGGACTTCAAGTCTGTTTCTAAATGACACTGGAAAAGTGGGTTTGTCTTGAAGAGAAGTTCACAATGCAGTGAACAATCATAAACAAATGGCTCAGCTGGCAGCATGGGCTGTATGCTCAGCATTTTGGTCAGGACATTTCAACATTTCTAACCATAAGCACTCTTATTTGGGAAAACACTATATAAATGCCATAGATTTTTCCACTGGGATTTTCCCATCTTACAAAGAAATGTACAGTCAATTCTTGAGGGTATGTTAAAGATACACAGTTCTGATTGAGCTCAGTACTGGAATTACACATTGGTCCAACACAGCTTGTCATGATGCTGTTACCTGCACTACTTTGCGGACGATCCTGTTGAAGAGGCCCATCAGCTGACTGCTGGGCAGCTCTAACTCCTTTTCCAGTTGGTCCAGAGATTTATGCTGTAGGCCAATCCCTAGAAAAAGGGCCTGAGGAAACAACATGTATTTCAGAGTTAGAAGCTTTTAGATCAAATACAAATACACATTACCCTCCACATTGCCTGTATTTTACCAAGTGCTTGCTCTGCTCAAGTAATACAGGGCTCCTCTGGACTGAGCTGCAGCTTTGCTCAGATGCAGTAGAACACCCCTGAATTACTCTGCAGATGGCAGTTGCCATTCCATACTTAGTACAGACAAATACTTTCTCCTGAAGTCCAGCTAAAGGTGGAAGAACACTGCAAGCAGGAGAAACGAAGAGGACTACAAAAGCAGCAATTAACTGAAGCTAAGCCTTTTATGAAAGATGACATGAACCAGGAAACTATTCCAAATGTATATATACAAAGAGAGGTGAAACATGGCTTGTTCTCAAAGTGATACGTACTGACTGTGCAGCAGAGAGAGAGATATCACCCATCTGGTTGAGAAAGAACATCCTGGCAATAGTAGGTACCATATCCATGATGAGATGATAGTCCACCATGTTGCGAGAGTACATCTCTAATCTTTTCAGGTCATATGGGATGAAAACTGATTCTAATTCAGCACGGCTGATTGCTGATGGGTACAAGAAAAAGACAGCAATGTCAAGACTCTTCTTTGTAGTTATCCAGGATCTCAGTATTTAACATGATTCTTTGTGCCCTTGTAGCAGCAACCAAAACTCTTTCTCCAAAGACAGATACTAAAACTCCACAAGAGACAGATTACAAAGTTCTCTCAAGAGGAGTTCCCTCTGTTGGGCATTCAGAAAACAGCAATTTGCTTTTAAGCCAGAAGTGACTGTTAGAACTGTCTTGTCTGGCCCGGCCCCATTTTTGATACTGCCTCTGTGTTTCCCCAGCAAGTGCTGGATTGAGCCCAATAAACATGCAGTTGAACTTAAGCCTTGCTCTTAGGAAGACATCACATTCCAACTTCCAAATTTCTGATGACAATGTTCTTCCTAAGACCCTGAGGAAGCTGCTCTGCCTACTGACCCTTGCTATTCAAGGCTTTCCTTTTAATTTCATACTGGATCTGGCAGGTGTCAGTATCCATCCATGTTTTGTCATGCATGTAGCTGTTACAGTCAGGAGCCCCCTAATTCAGGGTTACTTAAATCTTTGATCAAGAAAGCAAAGAAGAAAAAACACCAACAAAACACCAAACCCCCACCACTACTTGTTTCCATTAACACAAAATGTCCTTTTAGCTTTTACTTAGAAATTCAAGCATTTTTCTGGATAATAGGAACAAAACACAGTGACTGACCAAGAGCAATTCATGGCACTTCACAGGAGACATCATACAGTGCATGTAGTTGAGAACTCTCATAAAGATATACATGGATTTTAAACAGCAATCTAACTGAACATCATGTGCCAGCGTACTCACGTGGCTGGGGCTGCTGCTTGATGTTTTTGTTCTGCAGAATATTCAGTGCCAATGAAGGAGAGAAGGTGCTGAACTGGTAGGAAAGCAGAGAAAGGAACCGCCTCCTAAAATCTATAGGACAGGATGATAAAATAAACAACTCCTGTGGACCTCTAGAATAAATAACCCAGCAGATTCTCTAATGTTACCAAAATCAAAGTTACCTTTCCAGAACGCAGTAAGCCAAGGCTCCTGTTCAGTGTCCTCTTCATTCAGTGTCTTTAGCATGATGCACGAATGCTCACCTGTCAGGTCATTCTAATAAATAAGATACAGAGAATCACAGAATCTAGAATGGTTTCGGTTGGGAAGGAGCTTAAGATCATCCAGTTCCAACCCCCTGCCATGGGCAGGGACACCTCACACCCATGTCACCCAAGGTTCTGTCCAACCTGGCCTTGAACACCCCCAGGGACGGAGCATTTACCACTTCTTTGGGCACCCTGTGCCAGCACCTCAGCACCCTCACAGTAAAGAACTTCTTCCTTAACTCTAACTTGAACTTCCCTTATTTTAAGTTTGAACCCATCACCCCTTGTCCTATCACTACAATCCCTGATGAAGGGTCTCTCTCCAGCATCCTTGATATCTCTTATCATGCCCATGAACCTATTGCACTCTGTGCTCGACTGAAGAAGACAAAGGTCTTCCAAATCAACAAGAACACCTCTATCAACTGCTACTGATCACCACTACCTCATGGACAACCTGTGAACTCCCAGAATTTGGGAAATCCCAGTGCTGAGGGATTTTTGGCTTCCTGAGGTAAGCAATAATCAGCACTTTTGGAAATTCCAGCTACAGCTCAAGAACCAGAAAAACAAAAGAAAAACACAGTTACATGGGACAAACAACTTATTCTCCCCAAAATTCCTATAACTGCTAGTGCTATCCTTTGTAAACACCTAGAAAAACAAGAGCAGGCTGTTCAAGGGCCACTTGTGCATTTTACCAATAACCACATTATTAACCCTCAACAGCTGCACCTTTGCTCTCATTTTTTAAGTGCAAACTATCTAGACCACATTTACAACCCTAAAACTTTACTCCTTTAGTTATGTATAGGCCCAAAGAACAAAAAGGATCATAAACCAACCCCCAGATGTAGCCTCAGGAAACTTTCCTGCCCAACTTGCTTCTCACAGAAGCTAATGGAAAGCTGCCCAGTGATTTCAATAGAGCTGGATTTCATTCAGAAACAATATGCTACTTACTGGTGTCTGCCTCAGATAAACTGGCACAAATCCAGCACGTTTCCAAAACCTGGGAAAAGGGGAAAAAAGAAAACACACTGAGAATGACAGAGCTGTTGATCCTACAGTAATACTTATGGTTATATGCAATCTATCTACCATGCAAGAACAACTGTTGAAAAGTAAGTGGAAGTCTGTAAGACAGCCTGCCACTAATGAACACAGACAGAAAGTAGTGCCAGCAATCAAACTGACTGAGGCTCTAACTTAAGAGGAGTGAAGAATGATGACTGTGATACCAAAAAATGAACAAACTTTCAAAGACTGACAGCCATGACACAGGAGTCATTGCATTTGACATGCTTCCAGGGCCTCCTTTAGAAACAGGCAGACAGATTTTGACCAATAATACCACAGACTCCTAAGGGATACCCTGGAGAGGGGATGAGGATTTACAGTTATTTCAAAGACTGATGATTTTCCCTGGCAACTTCCAGGTTGCAAATAGTCACTTGTGGACCAGGGAGAACCCCAGACTGATCAGCAAAATCCTGCTGACTTTCCTTTCCATCCTCCTGCATCTCAATTGCGAACTGCTCCTCCAATTCATTTTGCCCAGGACTAGTACTAGAAGACCTGCTGAGACCAAACATATGGCATCCCAGACAAAAGAAAGAAGCCAGGCCCCAGAGCAACTGTCACTGGCAACCTACCTCCACAGGCCGTGGGATGCCTACTCACTCATCAGCTGTGCAGCATGCTGCAGATT
>NW_009920458.1:1679-15887 GCF_000696875.1 Nestor notabilis | reverse complement strand
GCCCTACAGTGTACCCCAGCCTCTCCCTATCCCACTCTTCATCCTTTTTTATCTATCCCACAAAGCTAACAGTCAAATAACTGAGAAAAAGAAGCAGTAAAGCTCTTTATTCTTTCCCCCTCTGTCCTGAGAGGGATCATTCAAATAAAGACATCTGAGCCATTTCCTTTATAATTTGCAAAGATTAAGACTATTTCATAAGAACCATTCAGTTCTGATGCTCTCCTCCACAGCTGAACAGTTCACCATCACATTTTGGCATGAACTTTGCAGCATGCTCACCATGGAACAAAATAGGCTACAGTCTCTGTAACCTGAAATGCCAAATCACACATAGCTGGAACATGGTTCTGACTGAGTCAGTCACAAATTGGCCTCCACTGTTCTTACCACTTCTGCTGAACTCAGACTCATCTCTGCTACAGTACCTTAGGTGCTCTGTAAGTGGGGGTATGACAGCATGGAACCAAGGTTTTAGGTGATCAATGACTGCTTTGCTTTTAGGCTAGCAACAGGAAGAATTCTGCAGGAAGAAACTGTGGATTCACAACTTCCCACACTATGGCTGAGAAAGTCTCAGGAACCTAGACAGATTTATAGCATTTGATCATATTAAAAAAGTTTGCATTTATTATAAAATCGGTTGGTTTTATATAAACCTATGTTGTAAGGTGGAGCTAAAAGTTAATAAAAATTAATAAGTTATTTACTGCTGCAGTAACTCAGCACCTCCACGCTAAGAAAAGCAAGAAGCAGCTGCAGTTGCTTGTGAAAATCATTTACATTCATTGGGAAACTAACCACTAACTTTGCAGTCAGCAACAGCTCAAGCCTCTGCAGGTCACAGGAAGTTGTATTTAACTTCTCTCTACTTATTACAGGCTGCTCTTACTTCTCTAACCCGGAAAAACTGAGCAATTAAAGCTAGTTACTGTTAAGAAGGGTCACAGAGACAACCAAGAAGGGAATGGGTTTGCCCTCAGGAAGAGACTGAGGAAAAGCTACCCTGAAGAATGCACTTAGGATCAACCCAACTGTACATCAAGAAAAAGCCTTACAGAAGAAATGGTCCCAGTTTTAGAAACCAAGTGAAGTATGTAAAGACAAAGAGAATATCCAAGGATAAAATATTCATTCAAAATACAGATATTCATGTACTCTGCTCTTGTGGGACCCCACTTGGAGCACTGGGTGCAGTTCAGGTGACTCCAACATAAGAAGGACATGGAGCTGTTGGAGCAAGTACAGAGGAGGCCACAGGGATGATCAGGGGCTCGAGCAGCTCCTGTATGGAGACAGGCTGAGAACATTAGGGCTGTTCAGCCTGGAGAAGAGAAGCTGCTGGAGACCTCAGCGCAGCTTCCAGTGTCTGAAGGGGGCTACAAGGATGCTGGAGAGGGACTCTTCATCAGGGACTGGAGTGATAGGACAAGGAGAATGAGTTTAAACTGAAACAGGGTAAGTTCAGGTTAGATATAAGGAAGAAGTTCTTTACTGTGAGGGTGCTGTGGCACTGGAACAGGTTGCTCAGAGAGGTGGTGAATGCTCCATCCCTGGCAGTGTTCAAGGCCAGGTTGGACAGAGCCTTGGGCGACATGGTCTAGTGTGAGGTGTCCCTGCCCAAGGCAGGGGGTTGGAACTAGATGATCTTAAGCTCCTTCCCAACCCAAACCATTCTATGATTCTACATTGTTTTTATATATTATATATTATTATAATTTGTATAGTTATATTTTTGCACTGGATATATTCTATTATTCTATTTTGCAAATAGAATAATGTCTTACTTGAGTAATTTTGGTGTTAGGCCATAAGACACTCCTAGATAGTCCAAGCTTTCAGCTTGTCTTTCACTCAGTTTGAGAAGTAGAGGAGGCAAGTCTTTCCGAGGTGTCACAACCTCTTCTAATAAACTAACAGTCTGAAAAAGAAAGTGGAAATGGGTTAGTAGCATTCTCACAGTCATCTGAAAATGACATCTCTTATCCTGCATAAAAAATTAGTATTTCTTCTTTACAGTGAGAAATCATTATCAAGACTTACAGTGACAAACAGCACAACAGAAAACACAGGAAATGTACTGAGCTCCATACCTCACTGCTAACAGTTGCAATTTCTTTTGGCTTTTGAATTGTTTGCTCTTCCAAACATGGGAACTTGCCTTCATAGTACATCTGCAGTAAAGTCAGAGCTCTGCTGCCATAGCCCATCTGTCAAGGAGGAACAATACACTATAAGCAAACAAAATCAGTGCAGAGATCACTCAGTCACTGCTAAAACACATTTTCTTTGCTACACAGCAGCTCCATGAAGGACACTACAGAACCTGGATAGCCGAAATCACAATGAGAGCCCAGCTGATGGCTTAGGACTGTGTAATAATTCTTGGTGCTTAACTCTGGCACTCAGAAAATGCCAAACACCAGCGTGAACATTTGGTAATCTCACAATAAACACCACTGGATCTGGATTGTATACTGCTGCTCAGGATGCTGGCACGGGTTTGCTACCCCGCAGGGGAAAGCAATGCCCCAGCCTGCTGGGGCATCTGACCACTTCTGTGTGCCTGACCTCATTCTGTTACTGCTGCTGGCTCAGTCCCCAGGCTTAAAATGCTAAAAACAACTGGGTTCCAAGAAAATACTTTACCCCCTGATAATCCGGATGAACCGCGATACGAACAACACGGCCACCAGAGAGGCCCCCGAAGTCCGGATCTTGGAACTGCAAAAGAGACAAAAGTCAATTTAAAAGAACACACATGAGTACTCTGGAAATAAGACAGTGTTGAAAACTATCTTGGGTGTGAGTTCACAGCCAAATTGTTCACCTGCTCTGAAATGGTCCAGGGAATAAGATCACCAGAAGCTTTCTTTCCCCTAGAAAGGCTGTTCATGATAGACTGGCGAGAGATCTCCCCCTCCATGCACACCTGCCAGAAAAGGTAGAAGACCATTAATGGAGAAAAAGTGTTTTCTCCTACAGTCCCCCCACTACAGCAGAATCACACCTTAGACTCAACAACAGTTGTTGAGTCCATTATGCAGTAATGACATTTCATGTGATCCCTGCTCTGCAACATGATGACCAAACACATATGGACTAACAGGCTCTGTCCCTAAAAGCCCTGTCTCAAAAAGTTCATCAACAGCAAATATAAAAGCTTGTCCCACCAATATTTCTCTTTAAAGCTCATGCATTTTTCATATAAATGGGGCTTTTTCTTTTAAGAAACAGTAGATCTAACTAGCTGCATCCCACAGATAATTAAGAATATGTGTTCTTAAGAAAGGAAGGATATAGTCAGATACCAAACAGCCAAGGGCTGAAATATTCCTGCATCTCTAGCCATGTACATCTGAAGAGTTTGCATTTTTAGAGTTCTACTGCAAATAAATGGAATGCCAGAAACATGGGATAAGCAGAGTGAACCAGTGAACCAACTCTCCTTGAAGAAAGTTGAAATGGGAGGACAAAGTCATCCCTTGCAGCAGTAGTTCAGCTCCTCAGAAGGCTTCTCAGCACAAACACACTGTGGAGACTGGGAGGTCTGTGTGAAAGGATCAGCATCACAGCCCTATGGTACCAACTACTCCTAGGCAGTACACTGCCATCGTAGTACACTGGTAGTATAGTGTCTCACAGCAGTGTACTGCTTCATTATTGAGCAGTTCACTGCTCTCTCACCTGAACAACAGCAAGTACTTCTGGTAATGAATTCTGGGTAGGTGGCACAGGTGGCAAAAGGCAAAAAAGATGATGGGCAGGAGCATCAGACAGCATCTGGAGGTCATTAGGTGAGTTCTGGAGAGTGAAGACATATCAGAAGCTTGAAGAATCAGTCCCTTAGAAGAGCTTCAAAGTCCAATGTAATGTTAGTAGCTGACTTCTAAACAATCCTCTATGTTCTGAATTCAGGACTGTTAAGAAACTTGCAACTAGTACAGTATTGATGGATGAAGAAGCTCACAGGCCACTTCATGGCTGTTATATTACCGTGCAGCATCTGCTTTTCTCAAGTGGAACCTCTTGCTCTATTATGTATAGAACCGAACTTCCTATTTTTATATAGCTACTTATCTCTGAATCTACCAAACCTGAGAGAATTTTAAGTGTCATATTGTTAGTACTCAGAACTCAGGGACTTCACCACTCACTAGTGACTTACCATGGTCTTGAAACCTTGAGATGAACTGTTACTCTTTTCAGTAGAACAATGGCACTATTCTTTTAGTTAACTTGAGGCCACTAGAATACGGTAAAGAGAACTGCAGAAGAGGTTCATCACTGATACTGCTCTGACAAGCTTGTAGGCTCATCTAGAATTTAGGCAAGAATTTCTCAAGACAAAAATATTCCAGATATCTGTAAATCCAATATATTCAGCCAAGACCACGGCAGAGATCTCTCCTTTTTCTTTATCAGAGAAAGGAGAATTCAGATCTGTATATAAGAAGCAACTGAAGCTGTTCAGAAACCTCAATTAGGCCAATTCAATTAGACTCTCATAACAAACACTGCTCCCTCCATACCATTCCTAGTTTAAATTTTGATAGAAATAGCACAAGCTTTACCTTGTAGTGTGAAGCCACATAGAGGGCCATCAGTCTCTGCAGAAAAACTTCTGATGCTCTGTGGTAACAAAAAAGTGTGTCTCTATTTACATAATATCTAACCACAGGGGTTAAGGAAACAACCTCTTTTGAAACAAGGCAAAAGCTCCTTGTTGGTTTAGGAGAAGTGTTTTCAGTACAGCCTTGGGCTACATCCCGGCTTGTGGTCTTAGACTCTACAGTTCTATCTACAAGAATGAATGACTTCGGCAGTGTTCACAGCCTTCACACCCTCCAACTGTAAAGCTAAACTTGTTATAAATCCAGTAAGGACTTCCCTTCATTCAACCCTTCCTTTGGATCGTCTCTGCAGTAAAACTGGAGTTTGGCACCAGTCTTATAGGGCAGTGGTAAGAACTTCACTCCAGAAGTGTCGTCTTAATAGACTTCTGCCAAAAGATGATGTCCTGAGGTTATCACATTAGCTGAAGAACCCACGTACAAAAGCCTCCTTCACCTGCAAACATATTGTGATGAGAGCAAACATTTGAGTAAGGATACAGGTCACAAGTCTCAGGCAGAGGGCAGCCAGAGATGATTCTGGTGATGCTGAGACAGTCCAAGCACAGCAGATCATTCAGCCACTTTTCTACTGGGTCACCAGGGGCATATCTGATTGACTCATGGAGGGAGATTTCATGCAACATACGAGCTGCAAAGAGATTTCAGAGAAGAGCATCTAGTGTTGGAAGTTACAGCTAGCAAAGAATCCAGTAAGATTAGTGTCCTTTGAAGGGCTCCCAGATTAGAACATCATTACTCACATAGCTTTCATCCCTTAAAAGCCTCTACATCTGAAAATCATGAGGAAAAAATAGGAGAATTCCTTCATTTCCCATACTACTACCCTCCAGCTGCAAAGTACATGGACACATGGATACCCACAGGGCTTGTCAGCCAGCAGCACTGGAGATAACAACCATACACCAGCCCAGACCACAATGGAGTACCTGAGGCGAGTTTAGCTGTAGCTGTAGATTTGTTCTCTGCTGTCATGGTGATTTGGGTCTGAGCACTCTGCTGCCGGAGCTGCTGAATGAGCTTCAGAGATAGAGATCGACCAGTACCCTCATACCTGAAAAGCAGAAGACAAAAGTCTGAAGCAAACAACCAAACAGGAACCCTGAGCCACAGGGAAGCTCCAGCACAGAACTATGCTGCCATCCAGAGCCCTGTGAGGGCCTTAACTGTCTGTGAGAATGACTGCCTTTTGATGTTCTGCATGTAGGACAGGGCATACCAGCCTGTCACTTTTTCAGTCTTACCATATGGTAAGGAATACATCATTCTTCCCTCTCTCCTAACAGACTACAGAATCCTGTTTATGTATTTACTCCTTGTGGCAGAGCAGAAAAGGTACAAGTCCATAGTGGAACCAAAGGAAAACAGCAAGTTCAAGAACTGACTCTTGGTTATTTTAAGGAGCAGTTCCACAACAGATCAAGAATTAGGCATGACCTGATGTAATAGTGTGTAACAAAAAAAAGTGCTGTAGATAAGAAATGGTCCACTAGCACTTGCACAACTGCTTTCCCAGGCAGACAGTTGCTGCTCAATCCTTACCCATTGATTGTAGAAGCCATGAAAACAAGGTAAGGGCCCAGCAAGTTCTTCACCAGGGGCAGAGGAATGGCAGCAGCTTCATCAATCACAACCAGTTCAGCTTGACCCAGTTTCACAGAATCAGCAGGGTGTATGTACTGCAGGGAAGGAGAGGACACAATCATTGTCAACAACAGCTCATCTGGGAATTAGAGTCAGAGTTGGCAGAACTGCTGCCCTGAAAAGCTGTTTTATTTCCCTGTTCTCCTGGACCATCAAGAGATTGACACATAAAAAAAAATAGTAGGGAGAGGGTTCATGTTACCCTAACAAGGGTCACACGTCATGTTTTGCATATTTCCATGCAAACTAATCTGCAGAAATCAAGAAAATAAAGGAAATCTAATCACTAGAAACATATGCTTGTCCTTCACTGTTTGTTTCATCTTCCTTTGTTTTCTTTTCAGGAAGAAACCCAGAAACAATTATCAAGGGAGCTTTGTAATCTCTGAGTTATTCACAGAAAGAAGCAAGATACTTTGTGCACTTCACTCACCAGAAGAAAAGGTTTGGCCTTAAAGGAAAACCAATCAGAACAGTTACACATCACATAAAATGAACATGCTTACAGTCAAAACAACTACAGCATTGGTAAAGCAAACAGGAACAAAAAGTAGAGAGGCAAGAGTGCAAAAGAAGCCAGTTACCTGAATGGTCTGTCTGTGCTCCTTGAACACATTCACCCTGACAACAGCCTTGTTAAACTCTGGATTTAAAGACTGAACAATCTCATAGTCCAGATGTTCCTGAAAGAAAACATTGTTAAACAGTAAGAACAAGCCAAGATCTAAGTACTGTTTACCATTATCATCAAAATAATCTCACTAACATGGTTATTTCAGATTACAGTTAAAAACTCTTCTAACAAAAGCTTCAGAGGCCCAAGAACTGAGAAATTATTTATGTTAAAAACAATTTCACAAAGAAACTGATTTACCCAACTTAAAAACAGAGAAGGAAACATAACTGCACTATGATTCATTTTTGCAGAACCCTACTGAAAAAGGCTGGTAGTTAATACATGTCAACAAAACTCAGATGAGCAGCAAAGCCCCTCCTAAATGGGACTACTGTGAAGTATTGTCGTCTGCTCTCCTTACCTGATACTGCAGTGCATCAAAGCCTTTAAAGATGAACTCAAAGAGAGTGTGAAGGTTATCAGGGCTTGGAGATGTGACAAAGATATTGGAGTAACTGCACAGAAAAATGAAGAGGAGTTTAACTCTTTTTCTAACAAATTTTACATACACATACTAAGTACGTACACTAAGTATGTATATATACTAAGCAGAATGTTTTCTCTCTATGAGGGGTTGATTTTACCTAATAACCAGAACACAGCAAATTCCTTTAGCCACTTAAATCTCAATTTATGTGGGATTATTTTTATTTTTAAAGACTGAGGTTTTCTTATTACTATAAAATAGAAAAACTTGAATATCAGTGTATGCAGCAATCAAAAGATCTAAGAAGAATAAAAAGGAGGAGGGATGCAGGACTGGAATACAAGTATATTCAGATCAAGTCATCTTTTCTTTTCAACTCATGGCTGCATATCAAGCCTGGGAGACTGGGGGAGATCACTTACCCAAAAGCTACTGCTCCAGCAATAGCCAGTCCCAAAGCAGCAGATTTACCCCGTCCCCTGGCTGCTGTTAATGCCACAGTGCTCCGTAGAGTCTTCTCAGAAATGGCTTCAATGAATTTCAGAACTGCTTTTGCCTGATGAAAAAAAATAGAAACCAAACATCAGCTGCATTTAAACTGCTTTCAGAATTAGTTACACTTTCCACTACTACATGTCGTCTTCCCTAGAACAGGAAAAAGGGAGAGGAAGGCAAGATGGGAGAGCTAAACATTAAAACCAAGATGACTAACATGCCAGAAGTGGTCATCTTCACCCACTGAGTTCCTGAAATTACTCAGGTCAAAACAGAGATCAGCAACCAGTACAGCAATTCTCAATTACTGCCCCCATCCCACTGACCACGGAGTACATTCAGCAAGGTGGGAAGGGGCACACTGCTCTCAGAGGAGATAGATGAACATATCCAGGTACTGAGAAGACCTACTACAAAAGGGCTTAAGCACTGCACAGCTCTGGGAGCCATCAGGCTGAACTGCAGCTCCAAGTGGATACTCCAAAACAGGAAAGATAACTGCAAGAGGGCCTTCATTTGCACTAGTCAGTGCAGAAACTTCCAGTTAAATTTCCTGCTTATTTCAAACCCTGAGAGTCCAGCATCCTTTTAAACGTGGACTTCTCCAGATGAGCTTCTTGTTTCCATTCTGACCCTTCCACTTCCTCTCAACTTCATGAAGAAAATTACTGCCATTGAGCTATCCTGTCCAATCAGTTTTTCAAGGGAATTCTCTAAGCCCACACCCATCACTGTTCACACTCTGACTTGATCACATGCACCATGAGACACATTAAGGTGACCTATCAAGCACAGAGTATCTCAGATGTAAGCATCACACCAACCTGATCCAGGGTTTTACAGCCATCCACCAACACTCCTATAGGCTGTGTATCCTGCAAGCTCTCCTTCAGTTCTTTCAGCTCCAAGTCCTGTGGCCGGAGGCTGTCTTCCTGTAAGACAGGATGAGTAAAGGACACTTGGTCACAATTACATCTTTGTGATATTTCACATTTCAATTCTAATGCATCTTCAGGAGAATGGCTACAAAAGAGGTGGGTATCCTGTCTTCCACAAGCTTGGACTTAAAAAAGGAAAGGATATTTCAGTACATGGTGACTGGACAATGGCATTGCTAGGAAGAAGGGACCATGGACACATTCTCTGAAGATCTTAATTCATTTTTCAGTCTTCAGGCTATGATCTTGGTTATACTTGTCATAGGAGGTGTCCAAATAGCCATGCAGGGGGAGAAACTACTGCAGCAGCAATACATCAGTTTTCAAAGCAATATAAAGTGTTTTGAAGCCAAACAATAAACTTGGATGCAAAAGCAATCCATTTGAAATGGGAATGAATTCTGATTTTCCTTATTGTCACTTAAAAACCCAAAGGCATCAGCCTAACACCCAACAGATAAGCCTTTGTGCTGCTGTCAATACTATCCTAATGCTAAGGGGGAGCTGGTTTGTTTTTTTAAATCAGTGCTCTGTTAAAATGTTTTTACCATCTCTGACAGAATCTATGCTGGTATTTCTTAGGCCACATAAAACAATTAAAAAACTTAAATATTTCTATTTAAAACCGGTTCCATTTTACTTTAGTCTACAGCTGGAAGTGATAAAAGGATACACTTCTAACAGTGCAAGCTATACATCTGGCTTATAGTCAGTGAATGTCTGCTGAGATGTGGCATGTGTAGCCCAGAAACTGAAACAACCACCACAACTTCTAGCTGTCAAGGGTCTCCTGAGCTTGTAATATGCTATTTCCAAAGTGTTTTCCCACCCCCAACCACCAAAAGATCTTGTATTTGCCTCATCCCACCTGCCTATCAGCTTGAAATCTCTCTACACACCTCTGAAACTGCAACCACAGATATCAAGCTCCACTTCACTTGGCTAAACAGTAACAGAGCAAAATCAATAAATACAGGCAAGAGCACACACAAAAACCTGTGACAGAAAAAAAAGCAAGGAGGAAAGGAAAGAAAACACAGCTTCCCATGCTTCACCCATACCACGTGTAACTTCTGCAGTACATTCTGCTTCCTCTCTGCAAGACCATGATTTGCTATAAATCAGGATGAAAGGAAAGCTTCCTTTTCTTTAACACACCATGATTAACTCAGACCAATTTCTCCCAAGGAAACTGCTGGCATTGGTTACTGACCTGTGATTGTGGTGGAACTGGTGTGATGTTTGCAACGTGACTGGAGATGGGCAAGATATTGAGCTGATCATCAATCACGATGCAGTTCTTGCATGAGGCCAGAGACAGAATGAACCTGAGCAGTGAAGCAAAGGCAGCTCAGTAAAAACATCAGCAATACAATTGCATCTTGGTAGTTAATTTAAACTCTTTGCTAAACCCGGACCTAGTATTTACAGCTACAGCTACTTACAGCTGAGCTGCAAGTTCACACAACTGGCAATATGCCTCTTACCATAAAATCAGGATCACCTACACAAAACAGGCGCCCTCTTACCAGGATGTCTCCAAAGAAAGTGGCTAACTAAAGATCATCTACCCAGAGATCATTTAAGCTGAAGGTAGCTGCATACAGGTGTAAGACACGAATCCACAGCAGCTGTGGCCCCCAAGGGATGCAGTCAGTGCTGGTTATTCATCCTAATTTCTGACATCCCATAACCACCTGCACAGTAAAGAATGATTACTGCAATCTTCCCATGGCTGGAGGTAAGGCTTGTGCACTCAGTAAGAGCTGCTGCTTCTATACAACAAAATCAGGGAGAACACCTTGACAAGACACTTCAACAACCACAGAGAATACTCCACACTCAGCAGTTTTATGTTTTACAGTAGTGCAGTGTCTGAACTTTGGTCCATCTAGAGCCTGTTTCCAGAGAGCATTCCAAGAAAGGGACTCAGAACAGTTTACGAATTTGGGCCTGTTTGTATATATCCCTTGTAACACATTCCAAAAACTTTGGATACATTTCCTCCAACAACCAACTATTCATTTCCAGAACGGTACATGAAAACTTCACTGAAGCAGCCAAGAAGCTCTATTCCCATGCACACCTACAGGATGCTTCCCTAACATGAACACAAGATGTAGTTCCAACTGTTGTGCTTGCATGTACAGCCTTAATCCTTTACACTAACAACTTACCTCTCATTGAACCGTCCCACCACGTCCTGGTGTGCCTCTGTTCTGTATCGAGAGTGTACGTCCTGAAACAAAAGGAGAGTCAGTCTGAAGAAGGAACAGCAGTAACAGTGATTACTTACAAAATCATAACTCATGGGACAATTGAACTTGACATGGATTTCACGGATGGACCACTCGTTGGGTAAGGTTAATTGGCTGGATGGTCACAGTCAATGGGGGCCTACGAGAAATATGGAGAGGGACTTTTGACAAGGGCATATAGTGACAAGATAGGGGGAAATGGCTTTAAACTGAAAGAGGGAAGACTTAGATTAGACATTAGGCAGAAGTTCTTCCCTGTGAGGGTGCTGAGGCGCTGGCACAGGGTGCCCAGAGAAGCTGTGGCTGCCCCATCCCTGGCAGTGTTCAAGGCCAGGTTGGACACAGGGGCTTGGAGCAACCTGCTCTAGTGGAAGGTGTCCCTGCCCATGGCAGGGAGTTGGAACGGGATGAGCTTTAAGGTCCCTTCCAACCCAAACCAGCCTAGGATTCTATGATTCTTTTCCACTCTCATGGATTACAGTCTTCCTTTCCACTAACACCACATCCCAGATGGGATTCTGCTTTTTGTGAAACATCCACATTTTCCAAATACTTGCTAAAAATTTCCTTTTCCCACAAATACTTTTCACAATGGTGTTACTTATTCTTGCCTGACTTAAAGGTCAACTCTGCCAGATACAGAACACTTCAAACACCTCAGGGATGCTAAGAAAAAATAGTCTATCACTTTAATTCACTTACAGGCATTATTATTAAAGCAAACAGATCCTGCTCTAGGCGTAAGTATACTCAGTGTGAATCGTTGGTATCTAGAAATATACAGTAGTTGTGAAGCTCATTTCACCTTGCAACAGGTCACAGAACCATCAAAGTGCCTATTTTTCACTTAACTTGCTGTTAAATGGGCAGATAAACACTTTCCAAAACTACTGTGAAACAGAAGAATACAGTTACATTTGTTAATGACAGGGGTTTCTTCCTTGTAGCTGTAATTTCGACACAGAGGTTGGCAGCAATGCCTAAGCATAAGAAATTAAATTACAGATGAATGGAGGAGCAGGGAACATGATGGAAGGAAAATCACAGCCCATAACAAAAGCAAAACAAACCCTCTCAGCATGTCCACAATGTACCTGCTCAAATAAAACAGATACATCACGTTGAACATACCATGGTCATTGTATAGAGCTGCTTCAGTGAGTTCATAGTCCTCAGGAGAATCACCACAATTCCCCCACCTTCTACTGTTTCAACAGTTCTAGCGAGCAGGTTTGGAGTCAAGGCTTCAAAATCCTAGGAAATAAATACAACCTCAAAGTTGCCAAGAGTTCTCATCAGTGCAACCAACACCTACTAAAAGGAACAGAAAGACTAAAAACATTATTCCTCAAAGTTTAACTGATGCTTAAAATCTGCATTAACCAATGTCCCAAGGCTATATCACCCTCAAAAACTTGTAAAAGATACATAAGACCATCCTTTGCCCAAGGAAGTTGTGAATGCTCCATCCTTGGTAGTGTTCAAGGCCAGGTTGGATGGAGTCTTAGGTGACATGGCTTACTGTGTGGTGTCCCTGCCCATGGCAAGGGGGTTGGAACTAGATGACCTTAAGGTCCTTTCCAACCCAAACCATTCTATGATTCTATAATTTAAGTAACAGAAGTAACAAATACTGCTCCTGCAGCATTTAACTGAAAGCCAATGACACTTGTACAATGTCCCTTGTAAGGATACTGCTCCTGCAGCATTTAACTGAAAGCCACTTGTACAATGTCCCTTGTAAGTCAGAAGTTTGACTCCTTACCTGAAGCACACACATGCCAAAAGTGTTACCAAGAATCTTGTGAGTCTCATTGTAATAGCAGTAGCGAATGTTTGTGGCTGCTATAAACAACTCAAACGGGTCATCATCCTTTATGTTTAAAGTTCCACTTTTAATCTTCTTCTGTAGTTGTCTCATCCTCTTCTTCCGGTGGCTGGAGAACAAAATTACACACAAGTTTTCTTGGTAAAAGGTTTGAGAACAGGGCCCTCAGGCCTAGGTTCACGTCTAAGTGGAAGTCAGAGATCAGCCTCCAAGGGAAAAAATCTTGGATCACAATTGCTGCCTTCACAGTGTGTTCCCATGTGTCTTCAGCCCAGTGTGGAAGGTATCACCCAGAAGCAGGTGGGTTTGCAAAAAGCCAAACTGCTTGGTCGGAATCAAGCAGTTTCAGGCAACATCATTTGTGTGCAGAATGCAAGAATGACACAAATCTAAGGATTAGACTTCAAACACTTTTTATAAATTAAGGAATTCTCATGCTTAATCTGCACTCAGTCCTAAATATTACAGAGGCTAAAAAGCTGAGGAACTACAAGTTTTGGTCTTCTGAGATTAAAAAGGTGAGGGAGAGATTGACCCAGGACAACAGAGTTAGCATGAGACCAAAAAAAGAAAACCAGAAGTACCTCGTGGCCATGTCAGCTGTATTGCAGAAGCCAAATTTTAGCTCTGGAAGACCAAACTTCTTGAAGCTCCTCCAAGAACTAATCTTGGGTTCTCCTTATAACTAAATCACACAACCTACACCCAGCAGACCAGTCACGTAGCTTTTGCTTCACACAGAGCAGTGACCACAGCACAAGACACAAGAGGTATCCTACCTGCTAAAGCCCAGCTCCTTTTTGTAACACCATAGGACAGAGGGTCTGGCCTTTACAGTTGCTTTGGACAACATGTGATGGAGTATAACCACCTGCCAAAACACAAGAACAGTCATCAACAACTGCACTCACAAGATAATGTCAAAGGACAAAATTCTTTACTTGATTTTACAGCTGTGTTTTGTACTGAGCAACTCTGTGCAAAACAGAAGGATCCCTTGACATGCTGTGAGAGTTATGGTCTATTTTGCACAGACCTGTGTGTCTGTACCTCCTCCAGGGCTGCATGACATTGAAGACACTGAATTATACCTGTTTCCTTAGCACTCTTCTTTGGCAGAAGTACTAACAACTGCACGATAGAAGGTGATTATTCCAGGCTAAAAACACTCCGTAATATTTGTCTGTTATTAGAGATTTCACACACGTATTTCAGACTTCTGCAGTTGAACAAGATTTCATTTTGAATCTTCATCTGCTAGCAGGTATAGCATCCCACCTCACTGCTTCATACCCTGCACATTCCTGC
>NW_009920458.1:0-1603 GCF_000696875.1 Nestor notabilis | reverse complement strand
GTTCAGCCTGGAGAAGAGAAGCTGCGTGGAGACCTCAGAGCAGCTTCCAGGGTCTGAAGGGGGCTACAAGGATGCTGGAGAGGGACTCTTCATCAGGGAATGTAGTGGCAGGACAAGGGGTGATGGGTTTAAACTGAAACAGGGGAAGTTTAGATTAGATATAAGGAAGAAGTTCTTTACTGTGAGGGTGCTGAGGTGCTGGCACAAGCTGCCCAACGAAGTGGTAAATGCTCCATCCCTGGCAGTGTTCAAGGCCAGGTTGGACAGAGCCTTGGGTAACATGATCTAGTGTGAGGTGTCCCTACCCATGCTGGGGGGTTGGAACTAGATGATCTTAAGGTCCTTTCCAAACCAACCCATTCTATGATTCTATGTCACACCAGCACTCACCTGCCCACTTGAATGACAACTTTCTTACAAAGCCACCTGATCAACTCGTTATTTTCCAAGGTTTTTTCTAACTTGTTTACTTTACTTCCCCAGGAACTGGAGCTAACCGAATTGAGGTATCCTAAACATTAGGATTTTGCCATGCTGTTTCCCCTTTCTACTAAAAAAAAAATAAGTCTAGACTCTAAAAAGAAACCGATCTAGTGGTTCAAGTCTTCTATACGACATTAACGAGCAGGTCCAGCCCAGGTCCTGGTGCGGTGACATCTGCAAGGTGACTCTGTATATAAACCACCACTTGAGGGCAAAACCATAATATCTTATGACAGAACTGAGATAGGAAAAAATATCCCATTAGCCAGAAAATGAAATATATTTTGCCAGTTTAAAAAAAAATAAAATACAAAAAACCAACCAAACAAAACACAATTCCAATTTTCCTGTAGTTGTTTTAATGTAACATTCATGTGTTTACCAATCAGATGTTGAAGGGCAAAGTCTCCCAAACCAATTCTAAGACCCCTTTGCCTTAGAATTCACTTAGAGGTGATCCTTCCCCTCTACTGGACCCCAGTGAGGCCATATCTGGAGCACTGTGCCCTGTTCTGGGCTCCTCAGTACAAGAAAGACAAGGAGCTGCTAGACAGGGTCCAGCAGAGGCCACAAGGATGATGAGGGGTCTGGAGCATCTCTCCTATGAGGAGGGATTGCAGGAGCTGGGCCTGTTTAATCTACAGAAGAGCAGACCGAGAGGGGATCTCACCAATGCAGATCAGTATCTCAAAGGTGGGTGCCAGGAGGATGGTGCCAGACTCTTTCCAGTGGTGCCCAGTGACAGGACGAGGAGCAATGGCCATAAACTAAAGCACAAGAAGTTTTATCTCAACACAAGGAAGAACTTCTTTATACTGAGGGTGGCAGAGCACTGGAACAGGCTGCTCCATTGAGGTGGAGTCTCTCTCTCTGGAGACATTCAAAGCCCACCATGGATGAGCTCCTGTGTAACCTGCTCTGGGTAGCCTTAGACTAGATGATCTCCAGAGGTCCCTTCCGACCCTCATGATTCTGTGCCCCGAGGTGAGTTACCTCAGCCAGGCTGAGGCACGGCACCGCGCTCCACCGTCCTCGGCGCGGATTTACTGAGGTAAAACCCGGTTCCGGGGGGCCACACACCACCCGTTCACCCGAGGCCCGGCTCAGCATCAGCACCACC
>NW_009920457.1:0-38636 GCF_000696875.1 Nestor notabilis | reverse complement strand
CGGGCGGCTGGAGCCCGGCAGGTGAGTTGCGGTGAGGAAACACAAAACTGGTGCCTGGGGGGCAGGACAGGGGGGAGAGAATCAGTAAGTGCGGTGTGATCTGTGATCTCCCACGGGTGGAAGAAACAGGCACTGGGTGTGGGCATGGCCGAGCCGTGACCAGAGCCCTGCCATAATTTGTACTCATACAGGGGCACCCTACTGCAGAAACAGTGCATTTTTTAATAGGTCAGTGATAATACTGTGTCTTTACATGACCCGGTCACAAAACCATCAAACCATAAAAACAGATCTCCGATCTATCTTGTTGTATTTCACCCAGCTGCTCTTCAAGGTCACGTAACATCATCTTGGAGGCAAAAGCTGTAGGTGCCAGTGCAAACGGCTGGCGGATTCTTCCATTTGGAATTGCATAAGTGGGTAGTTCTGCACTCCAGACCAAACTGCAATGTAAAAATGCCCAATATTAAGCTAAATATAATGTACCAGTCTAGACACAGCAGCAGGTAGGTTGGCAGCAGCCTTCAAAATGGTAGCGAATGTTGTTTGTACATATGCTTAGAAAAAGTGATACATAATAAAGTAGATAAAAATACGACATTTCCTTTTTGTCTAAGCTAAAAGAGACTTAATCCTTTTTCACATTTTTTCATGAATCCTTCCGTGCATGATCGGGAGGCTCTCTGCCTTCTGTTCCCCGCCTTAATAGTTACAAAACTGAGGGGCCTTCAGCTCAGTCACATATAGGAGCACGGACTCTCCCTCTGTCCTGGTATGGTTTTCTGCCCCTTTCCCATTTCTGGGAATACCTACATTACTGTGGCAGTGCCAATAAACAAACGGAGATGTGTAAATACAACTTTATGATTTTCAAAACCAGCTGCAAGTCTTATGGAAATAGAGTCATGAGGTAGTTGATTTCAGTTCTTGTGAGTTAACTTTAAATAATGGTATTCTTTCTCCAGCTTAATTCACAGATAATGAAATAAGTCTTTAACATGGCAGGCTGCAAATACATGGCCTATAAAAAGGAGACATTCATGTGAATTAAAAAAATATAAAGCATTAGCTTGCTGAAGTGCTTCACAGTGTTATACAGTGATAGATTTGAATCAGTGCTTTAAGATCCTTTTTTCTTATGAAACATCATTTCACATTCAATTTTGTATTTGTGTAAGTGAAACTGATGTCTGAGTACCCCCCATCTTTTCTGAAAATACAAATTTAATACTGTATTCAGCAAGCCTGAGTCTGGAATTTCCTTGTGTTTCTACAGTCCCTGCTATGTACGTGCTGGATTCCTGTATGGTGTCTTACATTTCTATTCCTCTTTATCATTCAACTAAGGAAATATTCTACTTTATGAAGACAGAGGAACAGATACTGAGGGTTAGATGCATCCTGATTATGAATGGCTTCCAGTGTGCCCAGCTTTAAATAAGGAAGTCTGGATTTTCAAAAATGTGGCTGTTTGCAGCTTAGGTGAAGTAAAATTAGTTTTCTAGAGCTAGGTGGTCAAGCACTGAGAATGAAGAGATCCTTTTGAAAACTGGGGACTAAATGATTTGCTCATCTCCACAATATAGATAAATTTAAGGTTCTTGTCTGCTTGGTTCTTTGTCCTCCCCTTGCTCAGTACTGCTACCTGTGCAGTCAGAGAATAGAAGCTAAAGTAAGTCTTTGATTTTAAGAAGTCAGTGGTAAAATTGTTAACTCTAATACAAGAAACATTCCATCCATGAAAGTCATAAGAGTGAAAAATAGAAAAATAAATGAGCAGTTGTATAGATTTAGAAATTTACAACAAATATGTGCAAGGAAACATTGTTAAGCATTAAAAAACAGATGAGCACAAGACCAGGAGATTCAGTCAAAAATTATGCTGTCATGAAGGTTTTAAATCATAGTTTGAAAAATGTCTTGAGATCTTAGATTACCTTTGGGGACTAGCTTTTTTTCCATCTGTCTCACTTTAAATTCCACCCCAAAACCCAAGAATGTACAGTGAAAAGAAAACACACTTTGACAACCTTATGATTTTACCTTCTAATGCACCATGATATAACTTCCATGATAATTCATGAATCTTAGAGTATAATCTGATATGACACTAAAGAAGTTATTACTTTTCTGTCCATGGGGAAAAATCTGTTTATAAATTTGAACTCAATATTGCTGCCTTCAGTGGAAAAAAATCCAAAGCCCTAAAAAGCAAGTAGTTGTAATGAACCAGGAGAGATCGTTTGCACTGTCTCTTACAGGTTTGTGTCTTGACACCCAGTAGCAAGTTTTCACTTAATAAATATTGTGCATATATAAATCTCCATCCTTTAAATGGGTATTTGAAATTCTACTCTGAAAACAATTTTCTGAACATTCTTGCTGGTACCAGTTGTACAGTGAAGGGTTATATTAATGCCAGCCTCCAGAATTAAAAGAAGACTTGTGATATTTCTTAGCATTGCCCTGTGCCAGACATCCCTTTTAAAGGGACCATCAACTGGAAACCCTCAGACCATGAAATTAGGTGATTAGAAAAGAGGTTTAAACTGTCTTTCATCTTGAGATGGAAGGGTTTGGTTTTTTCCCCCATGATCTTTCAGGGTGCCATAGAGGGATCATGTCCACAGCAATACTTTTGAGGAAGGGAAATTATGGACAACAGCAACCCAGCCTAGCTGCCTTTCACGATGCTAAATTCAAGTGCTGGACCTAAATGACAGTGAGCTGTCCTTACTGCTGGGAATGAGCTTCCGGGAAGACAACATGAGGTCCAGGAGCTGTCAGCTACTAGCAGTATGACAGTGAATTTTAGAAGTTGTCAGACATACCATGAATGAGAGATGTATGTCTCACAGACTTTATTATCAAACTAGCAGAGCTTGAGATGTATGTATTAAAAAAAAAAAAAAAAAAAAGTTGTTACAAGAACATGGTATTGCAGTATACTTAATTATGGTGTAGAAACGGGGCTTTCTGAAAACTTTAGAGTTGTAGGATAGATACCCCTGTTCAGGACAGATAGAGTGAGTTGACTTGGAATTCTGTCAGTTTAAACCATAGCATTAGCAATAATGTTGAAGTCTGTTTGGAAAACATGCTTGGCATTATCAGACCTTTAGGAAGTAATACAAGTTCTTGGCATTTAATTCAAGGTTCTGACACAGGACTGCTCCCTATTAAAGGCTTCAGAAGAATCTAAAAACCAACACAATCTTTTCATTATTTAAAAAAAAGAAAAATAAAAATTACAAAGCCATGATGCAGTATGTACAACAAATGGTTTGAAATAGATGTAAAAGAATCACTTAAAAAGACCTGTTTCTAAAATGCAGAGGAGAAACAAACATGTTTGGTAATGTCATAAAGCTTATAGTCCTCTATATAGCCCATATAGTTCTCTGTGTAGCCCTCTACAATGAAATCCCTTTTAAAAAAAGTTCAGCAATGATGTTTTTTGTGCCTTGGCTACTAGTTTGTGTTTCATAGCTTTGTGTAGTGTCTCAGCATTCTCTCATTCTTTTGTCTGTAAGAAACATAAGACAGAAACTGTTTCAGTGTTCCCTCAGGGCACATAGTATTTAACATAGAAGCCAGAACTGCTTTGTAAAATATCAAATGCTCAACTGTTATTGGGTATAATCGAACCCTTATTGTGTACATTTATACTCTTCATGTGCCCAGGCTAGTAACAATTTATAAGAACCTAATGCAGTGTGTTGTGTAAGGCCATTTACCTTGTTCTTTGGTATTAATGCAGCCATCCTGAATTTCCTTAAGCTATCTGAAAGGGCTTTGCCACTGTGTCACAGCCACATCAGCTTGTGCTGCATCTAAGTGCTAAGTACAGTGTGTTTGACAGACAATAGCGTTCTCTCTTGAGCAGACCCAAGAGAGAGGAACTTGATTCAAGGGCCTATGAATATTAAGTAGAACCGGTATTCCTAGGAGCTGTTAATGAGCGTGTTATTTTTGTGGTGAGCATGCTGGGGTTATTGGTAGTGAGCATGCTGGGTACACTGCTGAGATTTTTCTTCTTTTGCTTAAGATCTTGGAAACTTATTACTATAGGAATGTTAGGATTACTTTTAAAAAACAGTGTCTAGTGTCAAGGTTGTCATGAAAATGAATACTAAGCATGTTCTGACAAGCCCTTACCTACCTTTTATAGTCAGTTCTTTATGGCCATTTATTTGCTGTTTAAAGGCACGATAGATTAATTTTTAAAAGCAAATTCAAAAATACTTCCTCTGGTGTTGCAAAGCTAACTTCCCCAAAAACCTGATAGCAGAAAGAGAGGTCTTATTCTTCTTTCTTCCCAAGACCACAAAATGTTTGCACCATCTGGCATATATTTCCCGTTATAAAATGGTGACCTTATCTGTAAGATCAGTCACTTTAACTTAACCACACTGCTGCAAAATATTAAAAAAAATGGTGCTACAAGTTTCTTTTCTATGTCTGCGGGAAGAATAAGCAACCCAAACACACACAAAAAAATCTGGATAGAATGGCTGCTGCTACGGACTTAAAAAAAGATAAAACTGCTTTAATAATTAAATGTATGGGTACAATAAGTTCTGCTTGACTCTATTACATTCATTCACCAGGCTCCATGTTATGCTTACAGGTTTGTATTTCTCAGGAGAGAAATCAGAACTATTATATAATTCTCCAGGAACAGATAAAACTTCCCCTAACAACGCTTTGCAGTGGATAATTCTTTGCAGTGCCGTTTCTGAAACAGTCTGTATCTTGGCTTATTAAAAAAAAACAACCCCACCACACGACAAAAAACAAACCCCACCACCCCACCCCACCTTATCCCAATGTGTTCCATTAATGAAAATGCTAAGGAAAACAAAACAAAAAAAAAAAACCAAGAAAATCAAAGGCCAGTCTTCCTATGAAATTCCTGAAATCCCCCTAGGCTATTTGTAATGAAAGTGGGTAACTAATGAGCATGTGATAATATTTTGGTATGCATTTTTTTTTTCCTCTCCAGTATGCTGTCATAATTGGTTTGGAGGAGCAATCGTTTGTGAATTGCAAAAGTCTGCATTTTTGCAAGAGAATCCAAGACTGTTCATTTATGTTTATAACTTACAGAGCTATGTTGTTCTGTAATGGTGTAATTTCTATATTCCTGGTGAACCAAAGAGCAAAAGATCTAGTTAATAAACTCAAAAAGAAATGGATCTCAGAAAATGAAAATTCTCTGTCTTTTGAGACTGTCAAACAAAAGGCTATTATGTTTTAAATACTGTTCTGTATTTGTTCATCTTTGCTTTTCCAGCTTATTTGTCTGGTAACAGGGAGGAGTAAACGGCGGGGGTGTTTCCCTCAGACTCTGGTATGTTCTGTGCTCAATTTTTTTTTGTTTTCCTATGCAGGTCACCTTACTGCCAGCAGTGTGTGACTGTGGGATGTGATTCTGCACCTGGGATGTGATTCTGCACCCAGTTTACATCTATATTAGCAAACTAATCTGGGCCTGAACTGGGGCTGAAGTAGAGGTGTGCTGCTGTTTACACTACTGCAGCTGTGGGAACCCTGGCACGTTTTAGCCTGTCCCAACAAGCACCATCCCAGAAGATGCCTGGGCCCTGAGAACATTTCTCTGCCTTCTTTCAGTTCAGCTTCAGGACTGAAGAACAGATCCTATTTTCTTTTCTGCTTCCAGCTGTTTGCCACCGAAGGCCACCGCTTACATTAGCTGTATAAAGCCTTACTTGATACTTAGATCTGGAAAATATTTGTAGCCACTTTCTCCCTGTTTAATTTTTAACTGGAGCTTTTCTTGAACAAGGACTAAATAAAAATGAGTAAGGATTTTTACAGTCTGAGGTTTGAGCCTGTTTCCAGGGGGTCCTTTGAGAGCCTTTCCAATTACTTCCCTTCAGCTGGGCTCCTGAATTTAGCTATTAATCTTCCTTCATAAATAAATCACTGTTGTGCACTAACTGGTTTTTGTTAGCATTCCTCCAATTTTTCTATACTTTCCTGGTAATGAATTTGATGCAATATTCTTCATGTGGTCTTAACAAGCATAATGAGCCAATTGAAGTGCTTAGGATTACAGCTAAAAACAGTTTAAATGAAACTGTTCATCTTTTGTAACAACAAAATTAATGAATACAAAGATTAACTTCTCACTAATTTTCATTCTTCTCTTTTTCCTTAAACAGCCATTTCCAATAGGCATTCTGTTGGAAAAGCAAGGCTTCCAAGCAAGATGTACAAAGGATGGGACAGGAGCAGATGAGAGACAGTAATAGAGCCCAGCATTACAGGAAAGAACTTCACAGTCCTCCCGTTCATCCCAACTGCTTCCAGGTCTGGAACCCTGCCTTCTGTTTTTGTGTAAGGCACTTTGATACAAAGTGCTTGTGGGTAGTAGAAAAACTGAGAAGAGTGGTGAGATCTTATTGATTGATGCGGTCAAGCAATGGACATAGAGGTCAGAAGGATTTTAAATCCATTGGGATTTAATGACACTACACACTTTTTTCTGTGACCAGCTTCTATCCTAAATAGATGACCTGGAGAATGGAAGTAGTTCTGACAGGAGGGATATGGCAGCTCTGAACTTAATAAAAAGTTAAAATGCTCACATAACACTTCTGGGTCATGCATCTCGTATGGATCAGAGATACTCATGGAAAACGAATGCCCGATGACAGCCAAATTGCTCAAACTGTGTTGGGGGGGGGTTAGTATAGGAAAGAGAGTAAAATAAAGAAGAAAACTCCCTTTGGGGAGTCCTCACACAAAGTACAAATTAAGTTTTCTAGACAAAAATGCGAGAGACGTTATGGACTGGTAGAAATGGCCTGTGTTTTGGAATTGATATACTGCTGCAGTTAATATCCTTTTCCTTTGGAAATGTGTTAGACCTTTAGCAATCACTGCAGGCCAGGACTTTGTTGTGTCTGAGATAAAATTATAGGTTTATTTTTCAAAACTTAAAAGATTTTTCAGTCTTGATTTCATGTAGCAATTCCTTTGTGATCCTGAAACCAGAACCTGTTTTCTTTACTGACATATTTGCTCCCCTTTTGTTGATACACAGTGATATTAACAGGTAGTGAATTGTGCATTCTGCTTTTTGTAGGGCTGTTTCCTAGTTTTTGTTTTGTGTAGCTTTTGCAATGAACTTTGTATTTCGTCTGAAGCATAAAATTTGACATGACATATGGCAAACAGACTGAGATAAAGTAGAAGGGCGAGTCAAATGTGGAGCTTTAACATTTGCAACTTAGTCAAGATTTCTCTTATAAGCGATGAAGGAGTTTGCAGTGGTAGCCACAGCATGTAGGAGTCTCCTCCCAGCATCTCCAGTCACACATCTCTATGGGGTAGCCCAGAGAGAGGACATAGAGCTGGAAGGACGAAGGGCAACACAGGCAAACCTGGGGGCTACCTGGAAAAGGAGGATGAAAAATTTTAGAAGATGCAAAATTATGAAGGAATGGGGGAACTTGTGAGCATTGAAAAGGAAGAGAAGTCCTGTCTTCCTAAGGATGCAGAAGGAAAAAGTAGAAAATTAATCTAAAACAGAGCAAAAGAAGGCAGGCTTTCCATAGCTATTCTTCAAGGAAGAAAACTATAGTCGATATCTCCATTCTTAGTAAGTACTGTTCGTCTCGCTGAAGCTCGTTTAGAAACCACCTCCTGGCTAGAGTTTTGATTAGTAATTAAGAGCAGGTTTGCTTTCATTGACAGCTTTCCAGGGACAAAGGCAGAACACTGACTTGAATCCACTGGTAAATCCTACACGTTATGAAGCGAGTAACGAATCATGATTTCTCTTTTATTGTATCAGCACTACTCACACAGTGTTCCTAATGCTCCTAACAGTAATCATACACATATTCCATACAATGAGATCTTTGCATCCAGAATTATTTGCTTAATAATAGGACGGTCCCGGAAAAGCTAGTTTTAACATGTAAAACAGAGAAAATTATTCCTTGACATGACATATGGCAAAGGTTTTCTAACAAATAAAGGAATATTTTTTACTCCTCCTCCTCTGAGTGAACATTTTTACTCCTCCTTCTCCTTTTTACTCTTCCTCCTCCTCCTCCTAGCTCATGTAACAGCTATTCAGAGAATAATATAGATTCATTTATATTATTGTGACAGAATTTAAAACTCTTCTCACATATTTACTTTTAATTTAAGACAGTTGTTCCCATGAGGCATACTTGTGTGATAACATACTTGTATTTTTGGTTCTGATGAAAAATGGAACTTGCTACATTCTGACTTGTTCTGCTCATGGGTGAAAGTGCTTACAGGAGAGCCCCTGAATTTTTTAACACGATATCAAGACACTTAGGTTCACACTGTGTTTTTAGTCAGTAATTTCATGTTAATACATGAAATACTTGTCAGATTTAATATGCTGATATTGAATTAATGAAAGACAACACACATGCAAATGTACCAGGTCATTCTTCCACAGTGTGTTTCACAGCGGAACTCAAATTTCACATCTGTATTTTGAACTGTGTCAACTCCACTGAGTTTGAAAGAAGAAAGTGTTTACGAAGAAGTACTTTTCAGTGATTGTAAGACCAGCCCAGTGGGATTGAGGATGTTTACCCTCCAACATAGTACTTCCCAGGAAAAGAATAAGTTTTTCCTTTTTTCCTAGTAATCATGATTCCTTTTCTAATAATTTCCATTAAGGCCTTGATATTACATTGCTGTTTTACCTTTTGATGAACCACACTTTTACCCAGTTGCCATGGCAGTAAATGTCAGAGCTGAGACTTCAGACTGGTCAGATGGACCAGATGTTATCACAGCCTGTTTGTTTCTCCTGCTCTGTCAGGCCTCCACCCAGATGAAGCCAGGTACCCAACTGTGCAAGTACTCATCAGCTCCTACGCAGAGTCACTCAGTTTAGTTTAGCAGCTTGCAGCATCAGTTAAGGCTAAATGACCTGTTTTTCCAGTGCACAAATGAAGTGGACTCATGCTAAACATGATGAGGTGAGCAGACAGAACAGTTTGGAAGTGATACCTTCCTAATTTTTTTCACCTTAAAGAGACTCACTGATGAGTTACCTACACTCGTGGGACTTTGGTTCTCTTCTTGACTTGTCACAGGGTCTAGGGGAAGAAAACCAGATTCATTTGAAACAGCTACAAGAACAGCAGCTTAAAGATATTTCTTGAATATACCATATTTATGCCTTCTGTTATGCAAGCATTATTTTCCTTCTTTCTCATATCAGAAATGTGAGCTATCTTCACAGAATAAAATACCACCTCAAGGTAAATCACACAGCTTCTTATTAAAGCTGATCACACTGGAATAGGTTGCCCAATGAAGTGTGAATGCTCCAACCCTGGTGGTGTTCAAGGCCAGGTTGGACAGAGCCATGGGCGACATAGTTTAGTGTGTGGTGTCCGTGCTTATGGCAGGGGGGTTGGAACTAGATGATCTTAAGGTCCTTTCCAACCCTAACTATTCTATGATTCTCTCTATCAGAGTATCCAAGTCAGTGCTAAGCAATCTAGCAAGTGGAGGAAATGGTGAGTCATTATTAAACTTACGAGTAGCTGGTTCCTAAATCCTATATAATCACTTTTTCTGAGCTGACTTGGGAAAATCTTTTAAAGCTGCTTTATTTTGTTTGGCATCCACTGTAGCTCAGTGTGATAGAAAAGATTTACCTTTCCCCAGACAACTTCCCAGAGCTCTTGCTTCTCAGCTGGCAGCTGAGAAAGAGTTTGTAGCAGTGCATTTCAAGTTAGAGTCAGATTTAAATTCTCCAAAGGCACCTGAATTTAAGCAGAGATGAGGCACATAAACCCAAAATTACAACTCAAACCCCTCTGTAATTCCCTCATTCTGGGATTACTGAGACACCCTGGCTACCTAGCTTATTTACTTCAAAGCTTCCCATGCTTCTGCACATGGACCTGATCTGAACAGCCCAAAGCCCAACAAGGATCTGGAACTGGGGTGTTTTTCCTCCTAACTTCCCCATGGAGTCTTCTTAAGTAGCCCTCCTAGATACCTAAGCCCCTAATCAAAGATTCATAGGTGCACAGTAAAAGAGAAGGAGCAAGATGAAAGCCTGATGTTGGGGGCTAGTCCAGTGCAGTGAGGTCCTGGTGTCACAGAGAACCTCTCCGATGGTTCCTTCATGCCAGATCAGCTCCCTAAGCTTCCCTCCTGAGCTGCAGGATCCAAGCTGATGTGTGTGCCCATCTCCAGGATTGGCAGGGTTTCGGACTACAAGTAGGGTCAGCTTTGGAATGTCAGAGCCTAGCTCCAGCTCAAGCTCCCAGAGGTCTGGTCCCTGGAGTGGGAGAGGGGTCTGCGGCTTGCAGAGCCTTTCATGTGCGACTGAGTTTCTCTTCAGGTGAAACTGGAGTCTGGAAAGTCAGAAACTGTAGAAGTAGTGTGCCAAGAGGACTCTTCAAAGCTGTCTGAACCAATTATTTTATGTAATTTTCCTGTAAGATTAACATGTATTTTTCACCTTAGAATCACTTAGAATGACAGTTACATTTTTACTTTGCATGGCTTTGGAATATTTCCCACTTCGAGAACAGAATTCTTTACCTTGTTATTTTGTGAGGTTTTGACATTTTTGATGACCATCCCTCATGTTTCTCCTAAGACCCTTTGCTAATCAGCAGACCTAGCAGGGTATGTTCCTGAAGTATACTGTACTTTTACATCAGTGACTAGTTGTGCAGAATCAAAAAGCCTAATTGGTATTAAATATTCATATCAAATAGAGAACAGTGTAAACAACAGAAGCCTAAATGTGCTGGAATGACTGCATTAGTTCCCTGTTAGTGTACTGTGAAAACCACACTACCACTTACTCATCCTCGTCTTTAACACTGACATGTTCCTGCTTGCCTGCCTTTGCAATATGAGTGTCCCTCTTTTTACTCCATTCTCATCCTTGACTTTACAGATTCCTGCTTGTCACAGAGTGTATATATAGGGTTTTTCCTTCCTTTTTGATTTAAAATGGAGGTTGCAAGCACTCAGCAGCTGACATGGTTGTTCTTTTATTTAAGCCATCGTTGTTATATTAATAAATGAGAGACAGTTTTCTTCAAAATGCTTTCCTCAGACTTCTGCTAGCTCAGAGATAATTTCTCCCAAAATTCACAGGGCTTGTGAAGAGCTCATGATTGCTCAATTCTCTGTAGGCATAGCAGATCTCTGCTTCAAAGGTAACCACCTAAACCATATATTTAATGCAGTGCAACTTTTATTTTAAGGTGCTTTTTATATATTTCATGATCCTTTGCTACAGTATTATTAAGAGAAGAAAGTCTAGTTTGTTATTATCTTCCAATAGATGAATTATTACCTGAGGTTTTTCATAGAACCATACAATCACAGAATGGTTTGAGCTGGAAGGGATCTTAAAGATGATCTAGTTCCAACCCCCTTGCCATGGGCAAGGGACATCTTCCACTAGATCAGGTCGCTTAAAGCCCCATCCAGCCTGGCCTTGAACGCTGCCAGGAATGGGGCAGCCACAGCTTCTCTCTGCCCTCACAGTCAAGAACTTCTTCCTAATATCAAATCTAAATCTCCCCTCTTTCAATTTAAAGCCATTCCCCCCTGTTCTATCCCTACATGGCTTTGTCAAAAGTCCCTCTCCACATGTCTTGTAGGCCTCCTTTAGGTACAGTAAAGTTGCTCTAAGGTCTCCCTGAGTCTTCTCTTCTCCAGGCTGAACACGCCCAACTCTCCCAGCCTATCTTCAAAGGAGAGGTGCTCCAGCCCTCTGATCATCTTCATGGCCTCCTCTGGACTCACTCTAACAGCTCCACATCCCTCTTGTGTTGGGGGCCCCAGAGCTGAGTGTTGGGGGCCCCAGAGCTGAATGCAGTGCTCCAGATGGCGTCTCATGAGAGAGGAGTAGAAGGGGAGAATCACTTCCCTCGACCTGCTGGTCACACTCCTTTTGATGCAGCCCAGGATACATTTGGTTTCTGGGCTGCAAGTGCACACTGCTGCATCATATTGAGCTTCTCATCAACCAACACTCCCAAGTCTTTCTTCTCAGGGCTGCTCTGAATCCACTCTCTGTCCAGCCTCTGTCTGTGCTTGGGATTGCCCCAATCCAGGTGTAGGACCTTGCACTTCACATTGTTGAACTTCATGATGCTGGCATCGGCCCACCTCTCAAGTGTGCAGGTCCCTCTGGATGGCATCCCTTCCCTCTAGTTTGTCAACCAAACCACACAGCTTGGTGTCATTGGCAAACGTGCTGGGGGTGCACTCAATCTCTTTGTCCATGTCGCCGACAAAGACATTGAACAGGATTGGTCCCAACACCGACCCCTGAGGGACACCATTTGGACATCAAGCCGAATGTTTTCATTGCTATAACCCAGCAATGACTAGCAGTTTATGCCTGAGAAGGAAGTTACTAATGCAGGAATTTTAAAAATAACAGACAGAAAGCAATTTAGGAATAAATTATCGAAAAGTAGCCCTCAATTTTTTGTGTTTGTTTTTTTCCTTGCTTAGTGGAGGAAAATTATATATTTCTTCTTATTGAACTTCCTTTCTGTTTGGATTCCTTTTGGAATATATTGATTTTATTTTGCAACATTTGTTTTTTCTTTTGCACGAACTCTGAAGACTGCACATCCTTCAATACAACTGGCATGACACAACGCCACCAGAGTGCAAGTATAGATTATTAGGACCTTAAATAACTTTCATGATGTGTTCAGTGATCTGAATTTTCACACTGCAAATGAAAATGCCATGTTCAATTTTACTTTCTGATGCTGTAATGCGAGTATGAATATTGCCATTTTCTGTAAATCCAAAAAGATCTGGCAAGACAACACTGCTCCTGGGCCTGACAGTGATGGCAGTGTTTCAGCCTCCGTTAAACAAATGGAAAAAGACTTAAAAAATTAAACACACAGTTGAATATTTCATAGTGACTTTGCTAAATGGGACCGGTCTGCCTCTTCCATAGAGCTATTCAGAAAGTGACCTCTCGTGGCAGGCGGAGACGTGCTGTGTCCGACATGTCTGTCTGCAGGTGTACAGGGATTCCTGCATTGCAGCACTCCTCAGGCAAGGCACTTCTCAGCTACCTAAGCCAGGGGAGTGTGGCCCCAAAGATCTGAAACCTAGACCTTGGAAAGGACAAGCATCATAAAAAGACTGACGAATCACAGAATCATAGACTGGTTTGGGTTGGAAGGGACCTTAAAGATCACCTAGTTCCAGCCCTGCTGCCACAGGCAGAGAGACGCCTTCCACTAGACCAGGTTGCTCATGCTGCTGCTCCTCAGCATGTGGCCTTGCTTTCATGCAACTTGCAAGGAGATCTTCAGATATCCTCCCCTGCCCTCCCTAGACCTTGAGAAGCTGAGATGGATTTTAGATGTGCATGCATTTAGATAGAAGCTGAGAAAACTAGCAAATAATGACTGAGGTTTTTGTTCGATTTCCATGACAAAAGAAATATTGCCACAGTTTTCAGGTGCCACTTCTTAATTTCTTCCCACCACTGGGGGACATTAACTGCATGATGCCCAGATCTCTGATGCAATGAGCTTTTGTGGTACTTTGGGGGTGTCTAAAAGGTATAGGGGTGACTGTGGATTGCAGGTGTGATGGGCCTGGCAGCATGTGATCTGCTTTCCCTAGCACTGGGGAAGGCAAATAATTGCAATGAGAAGAGTGGGAGCTGCAGGTACACCTGTACAGTCAGTTCACCAAATGGAGGATGTGTCAGTGGTTGATGAGACCTGGAAAGAGAGATGTTGCTTGTTCAGGAAAGCTGAGGGAAGCCCAGTGAGAAATAGTGATGCTGTTCAGCCCATGATCCCTCCTGGGCTACTCCGCAGTGTGGAGGACACTGGATGAACTGAGGCATCTCTGCTTTGTAAAGCTAAATAGTAAAGCAGTTGCTGTGCCTTATATCCCATTCTAGTTTCCCTGTGGACTGCACAAGCTCCATTACAAAATAAATAGCCCTGCAGAGATCTTCTGGAAGGTTAAGTGTTAACAGTGTTTTGAGGATATTCACATTTTCTCTGCATACTTTCATATGCATGCAAGCCTGTACTGGGACTGGTCCCTTAAAAAACGGGCTTATTGCTAAAATATTCTGCATAGTAATTGATACAATTTTATAAAATGCAGCTCATAAAATGCTGCAGAATGTCTTGTATGGTACAAAGCTGTGAAGTGCATCTCATAAAATACTCTGAAACCTGCATCTTGAGGCACAGGATAGATGAAATGCTTCAGCAGATGAATTTGGATGACACCTGGCTTTCACAGTGATGGGTTTATTATTGGAATCTGCTGTGCTGGTAGAGATGTGAGGAGGGAGGGGAAGGCAGGGGGAAGGGAAGCATGGATTGCCATCTTGTGTGATGAGCCAGCACAGACAGGGAATATTTATGTACACAAAGGAACAGTGTTACCAGAAATGATTCCCCTCCATCCTCCCAGCACAATCACCATTCTGGGCAAGGAGCAAAGCCTTTCAGCTGGGCAAAGCTAAATAGCTATCAGCTTCCTGGAACATAGTAAAAGCTAGGTCTGCCTTCCAGTTTCTCAATAATACATACTCATGTTTGTCTTGTTCTGAGTAAGATGCCTCAAGAAAGAAACTGGCTCCAGCTCCTTCCTAGAGGCTGTCAGGGCAGGTGGATGCCAACTGCTCTGTTCACAGAGGGGTTTTGTTGGAGGGAATATTTTGTTGTATGGGCAAGGTCTGCACCTCACAGCACCATAGATCCCCATATCTGCCTGACTTCTATGGACCTCACTGCTGTTCACATTAATACTCAGTTCAGTGTTGACATCCCCGCTTGGAATCCTATCTGTAGGATTGCTCTTAAAAGGAATGTATATTCACAGAGGGCTGATTTATGATCTTGGAAGTGTTATTAAATCCTTAATATTGCTTCTGCATTGTTAGTGCTTCACATGTGATTCCCCACCCTCAGCCATTGCCTTGGCAGAAACCTTGGGTCAATTCTTGTTTCAATGCCACAAGAAACCTTTACTAAAAAAAACCCAAACCCAGAACCACAATCAGAAAACAAACACACACACAGAAAAACCCCAAACAAAACCCAAGGGAAAAATCCTCTATGTCTTCCTTCTTTGGTCCCATTCTTCAGCTGGAATCAATCTTTTTTCATACCTTAAAGCTGCTTGTTTTCAGTTCCAGCATTAGATGGAAGGTCTTTACTTTGAATAGGTTGGAGATGGAGTTGGCACTCCTTCTAACATTTTTTCTAAATTTTTGCCTAATACTGTGTCTACGTGAATTATTCTTCCTAACCTGTATGCATCCTGAGTTGTAGTACACATCTGTGTGTTGCTAAATGCTTTCTGCCCTTCCTGGGCTGACACACTTCTGGTAAATTACCTTCTTGTCCCTTATTCTGTGAACTGATTTGCATTTCTACTTTCCTGCCTACCCAAAACCTGTTTATTTGGCTCACAGTGTTATTAGATAAATTTTATTCTACTTATTTGGGATATGGGAATGGTATGAATGTAATAGATGTAGATGTCTGTATGAGACATGACCTAGCATGACATTTTGACTAAGCAGCTGAAGAGATGCCATAGTCATGCATTAAATGGTAGACTCAAGATGAAAACTGCGAATCTTTGTTAAATATTCCCATTCCTAAGGAAACTAGTGAGTTCTTTGTCACTAGAAGTAATAAAAATGGATACTGTCTAAAAGTTGTGCCTTAGGTCAATAGGAGTTGGATTTCAAGTAAAGAATTTAGGGAAATCCTAAATCTTGCATTATGGAAAAGCTAAGACTAGGTAACAAAGCAGCCTGTTACCTGGCCTTCAGATCCATTAATCTCATTCTTTCACTGCATAGAAAGCCTGGCTAATATCAGCCTTACTGAAATCAGTGCAAACCTTGTGTTAATTTCCATGGGTCACGGATTGATTTCTAACACCTGGTTTATGTTATTCAGGTTGTAAACTCTCTGAGGCACTGGGCTTTCAGGGTCTTAATACGTAGTGTGCCAAGTGCAGTGAGGTCCTGGCCAACACTTAGCATTGCCCTTGTGTTCACTTTGCCTTACAGTTAGTGAAAGCTTCATCAGGCTAAGATTATTTTAGCTTGATGCTACTCCATTATACATCCAGATTCACACCTTAGGTAACAGAATTTGTACGTCTGTTGAAGCTATGTGTTAAATGACACATTTTTTACATAGGCTGTACCTCTGCAGCTTCAAAACTAAAAGCCAGTGTTACTGGGCAGCTTTAATTGCACCTCTATAACGAGTTGTGCTTTGAACTATGGTTTGACATTACCACTTTCGCTGTCTGGAAAGTTCATATTTTTCCCACAGTGTTTTTGGTAGCTGTTGGATGGTGGCTTTCCTCTCTCTTATGATTTGTACTAGCATACAGTGATCTCTGTGCTGCTCTATTTTTGTGCTATTTGGGGTTTTTTTATGTCTTTCCTTTCACTGTATCCTTTTCCAGCCTATTTAAAATCATGATTTGTGAAGAATGTTTGCGCCATCTCACTGAAATCAGTGAAGTTCTGCATTGGTTACACCTTCTCAGTGCAGGCTCCGGACCATGGTCTGTCTTAGCTGTTATATATTTATTTCTCTGTGCTGTGCTTCTGTGACTTCACTGTTTCTCTGTATACATCTAAAAATTAAGTATGACTATTGACAGAAAAAGGCAAAAAGTGCATATATATGTGTATGCACTGATTATCACTGCATCTGAATAATTAGTAAAATATGGACTATAAACTCATGTCTCTCTGGAGAAAGAACCTTCCCTTCCTCCAAGGAAAAGGGGTGGAAAACCAGAGCCTTTTAAAGCACTTGGCCATTCTGCCACCTCTGTCACAAATCAGTCATGCATGAGATGTCAAGCTGTTACAGTTTTGTGACACTGGCCCTTTGGAAACTTAAAACATGTTTGAAATATCAAGCATTTGAGAAGTCTTGATGAAGTTGGAGACAGTAATGATGTATCTGAAATCATCTATGTGGTTCCTTGGGCCATACTGGCCCGAAGGCGCACTTGTGCCGTGGCTGTTGTTTTAAATAGATGCTGGTCAAACACAAGCTCCTGGCAGTTCCTTCAGCGTCTCAGAGGCCCGTGCTCTCCGCAGCAGACAGCAAGCATTTCCTCTGATTTTCCCTGTATGTGGTTCCCTGCTGGTGAAGCCCAGCAGCAGAGCAGGTGGATTTTGTTTGGAGCTGGGATGTGGGGAGCTGATCCGGACAGATTTCTGTGACACCTCATACCAGCACCCGAAGCCTGTCTAGAGCAGTGCTTGTGCTATTTTAAGCACCAACACTGTTGCCACATTGCTAAAACACCTCTAAAACTTCCCACTGCAGAGAAGGCTGGAGATACTGGGCTTCACATTGCAAGGAAACCTTTCCCTGGGGCTTATATTTATATGTCCATTTGTGACTCTGTCGTCCTCCCACTGCAGCAGAAGAAAAACATGCCAGTAACCAACTTTAGTCACTTTGTACACTCCAGATTCATCCAAATATTTCTCCTATTTTCTAATCAGTTTAGCTTTCTTACTGGAGTTAGGTCCTTTCCCCACTCTGTCAATCTCCAAGCCTGTGTAGGCTGCCTCATATTTTACAGTGACTTACCCAATGCTTTATAGAAGCTTTCCCTCAAAATATGCAAGAACAAGACACAGTGTGTGGGAGCACAGACCACCTTGTAAAAGACCCAAATTCAATAAAGGTGTCAATTCACATGCAATAATGCATGAAAATCTGGAAGCTTTTAAATTATTTCTTCCAAAACTGGAAGAAGTTATGCAAGCTTAAAAGGGCAGACGAGCAGTTTATGCAAAATATCTCTTAGGCTGTCCAGGGAAATCTCACAATTCTCACAAATATAAGTAAACCCAACAATTATACATTAATATAAACCCCATGCTGATGTCAACTCACAATTTAAAACATTGTGCTTCTTAATAATAAAACATAAAGAAATATGGGCAAATCAGATATTTAATATACAGGCAATTGTATTTTAATTAGGCCATGCATTTATAAAATGACATAAAATAATATCCAGTGAATAATTAATTTTAAAAAGGGCTATTTATATGTATATTACTTAGAAATAACTGAAGTTTCTAGAAAATTGTTACTGTAGGAGGAAATGCTACTGTGAGGTTCTTTTACCCTTCATGCCATTCTTTCCAGTATTGAAGCAACTGGAGCCATATATACTTCACTGCAATGCAAAATCACCTACCATCTTGCCCAGAGGAAATGTTTTCTGTCCACCACCACTGGTGGTTCAGGCAAGAAGGCTCAGAGTGAGGAGCTGGAGTGCTGGAGGAGGATGGGCTCAGCAGGCAGTACTGGGTTCAGCAGACAGTACTGGAATTAGACCCTGCTCTGCTCTGCTCTGCTCTGCACTGAGATTCAGCAGTGCTGGTCCAGCAAACCCACCCAATTTTGTGGCTTATTTGGCTGTGCTGCGGATTGAGCAACTGCTGATGCTTGTGGGACCTCTCACAGGTCAGAGCCTGGCTGATCTGAGCAACAGGGACTGAAGGAGGGTCTGCTCAGGTATGACATCAATCTAGATGGTGTTTCAGCTGGCTTGCTCCATAGGCATCCCTTGCCTCTTCAGGGCACTACCTGAGACATCTGGCCTTGCTCACCTATCCACCTGCTGCATGACAGGATGCAATGTTTGTAGGATGCTGACCTGGGAGACCTATTGAGACCACCCACCACTCTGAAAAAAAAAAAAAAGCACCAGCTTTGAGATGCCACGATCATCTTAACACTGCACAGCATCACTCCATCCTAATTTCTCTGCTTCCTAGATGTATTCTGCAAACTATGCTGAGCAGTGGCATTACCCATACCTGGGAGCAGTCTCTAAAACAGCAATGCCATGCATGGAGTCTACCATTCCTTCCCCTCATGAATCAGTAAGAGATGGTACATGTGGATGCAAACTAGTTCCGTTTCTCATCCTAGTCCTTGGCCGAGGATATAGCTAAGGCTGTAGTTCTCTACTCCACCCTCTAGTGCTGCACTGAGGCATAGTTAAAGTAGCAGCAGGGAGTGGGACTGCCCCTTTTTCAGACTTCAGTCACCTTACACCCACTTGCTTCTCCAAATACCGGCTTCAACTGCACCTAAACCAGGCCAAGGTGACACAAACAGATGGACACTGCAGCATCAAAGACACTGCTGTAATCACTATCAAGTGCAGCAGATGTACCAAAAATACATCAGAGTCCATTAAAACTGTATAAATTCACCATTTTCTCCATTTTCCAGTGTAGAAGAAACTGATGCCATTTAGTGTCCATTCACTGCTGTAAGACTATGACAATCTTGTTCTAATGCTGCAGCCAAGTAAAAGCAGGTCACAAGCTCTTGTGTGTATCAGGAAACATGGTCTTCTGGGGGCTAGCTGGAGAAATACCTGAAGAAATTCCCAGTCCCCTTTCTGTGGCAATTTTTCTGCTGATCCTTAAACTGTTTTCTGTTTCTGTCCAGTCACAGGAATATGAATTCAAAACCACTACGCTCAGGAGGAATTATGTGAAAGACTTCAAAGATCATGGCAGTGAAACTCAAAGTATAGGAGAATTTTCCAGTGCCCACTGCCTCAAAAAGCAAGTAGGTGGAGAGACAAGAGTCACTGCAAGTGCAAATAGCAGGACATCCCAAAGCTGATCTCTGTGACTCTCTGTCTTGAATCAGTGCAAGGGAAGTGCAGGTGTTCAAGAGCCCTGAAAATGGAGCTGTGAGAAACAACTCTTACTCCAACCAGGCTCAAGTTTTTCCTCCCTTATGCATTCTCCATCTGATTTCCTACATCTTTCAACATGTTTTAACTTTTTGTTGCTTGTTCTATTCCCAAATTTCTGCCTTCTGTACTTCCTACTGCCTTTTTAGCGATCCTTTAATACCTTCCTCCTTTTTTTTTGGTCACATCTGGTCACATCAGAAATTGAACCACTCTCTAACTCAAAGGAGACAGGAAATATTTCATAGAGTGCTGTAAGGGAATTAACTCAGATCAAGCACATTATCAACCCAAAGTAACCCAAATTCATTTTACATGACTATATAAAAATATGCATCGTTTGCATTAATATATAAAATGTGGATGCAGGACTTCCAAATGAGATCTGCACATCACTAAATCAGCCACGAAAAACACTTTCACTCCTCGATAGGCTGATGATCTGCTAATAATGTTGCTTAGCAAGGGCCCTCCGTTAACAAGTTCTAACGCCTGGTGGCACAAGGAAGAATTGCGCGAAGACCGGGACCCGTTACAAAAGCTATGATGCTGCTGCCACCTGAGGTTTTCTTCTGGAAATACAACCCCTGTGTGGAATGGATTGCGCAAAAATTGGGATGTAGATGGAAAAGGGTATCCAAAGCATCGCCAGTGCAAGAAGGAGAGACTGTCCTCATGGGCAACCCCAAGTCGACACGTTTTCCAACACTGCACAAGAGCTGTAAAAGCCGTTCTCAGCACATGCTGCTGCCAGCACAGGCAGTTCTGGTCTCCTCTTGCCCTCACCAGCCTGGGCCTCCTGCTTGCCTTGTGCTGACACCAGTGCTTTTGCAGCCTTTGGCTGAGACGAATCATAGAAGTGGCCCAACTAAATTAAAACTGGTTTTAGACTGCATCTAGAATACGGCACCTGGATCTGGGTCCTCCAGTACAAGAAGAAATCAATAAATTGCAGTAAATTTAGCAGAGGGCTACCACAATGGTCAGGCCTGGAGCACTTGCCCTGTGAAAAGAGGCTGCGAGACCAGTGCTTCTTCATCCTGGGAAAGACATAGCTTCAGGGGACTTTATAGCTGCTTTCCAGTACCTATGAGGAGGCTATCAAGAAAACAGGCAGGCTTTTCCCTGTGGTGCACAGTGGAAGAACAGGAGACAAGGGGCATTAAGTTGAAAAACTAGATTCAGACCGGCTATATAAATCATCAGATCATAGAATGGTTTGCGTTGGAAGGGATCTTAAAGCTCATCCAGTTCCACCCCCCTGCCATGGGCAGGGACACCTTCCACTAGACCAGGTTGCTCAAAGCCCCATCCAACCTGGCCTTGAACACTGCCAGGGATGGGGCAGCCACAGCTTCTCTGGGCAACCTGTGCCAGTGTCTCACCACCCTCACAGGGAAGAACTTCTTCCTTATATCAATTCTAAATCTCCCCTCTTTCAGTTTAAAGCCATTACCTGTTGTCTTATCACTGCTTGCTCTTATATGGAAAACCTTTTCCACCATGTAGGATGTCAGGCAGGGCTAAGGTTGCCCAGAGAGGTTATGCAATTGCCATCCTTGGGGGTTTTCAAAACCAGCCTAGACAAAGCTCTACTAGCCTGGTCTGATCTCACACCGGAGGCTGCTTTGAACAGGAGGTAGGTCTAGGGACCTCTCGAGGCCCCTGCCAACCTCCATTACCCTGTGATCCTAAGATCCTTCAGCCAGTTGTGTCTTCATCGATCTTTGTACATGTGTGATCTGTCCCAACTTTACATGCACTTTAGCTGCTTCTACCTTGACCTAACTTAAATTAAGGATTGCAAAATAACCAGCTAAAGTGAAGGCATCCACCATTAGTGGGCTGGTGACCTTTAAAACCAGAATACTGGACAATTCTTGCATAGGCTGGGGTCCACTGTTCCCGAGTGTCTACATGTGTTTTGCAGCACATTAGCAATACTGGTGCCCAAATCCACGTAGCTGTGATACAGCATGTGACAGAGAGGAAGTGAGGAAAGTTAATGGGGTTTTTGAAAATGTATAATGTATGAAGACAGGCTGAGAAAGTTGGGGCTGTTCAGCCTGGAGAAGAGAAGGCTGCGTGGAGACCTCATGGCAGCCTTCCAGTATCTGAAGGGGGCCTATAAGGGTGCTGGGGAGGGGTTCTTCGTTAGGGACTGTAGTGGTAGGACAAGGGGGAATGGGTTTAAACTTAAACAGGGGAAGTTTAGATTAGATATAAGGAAGAAGCTCTTTACAGTGAGGGTGGTGAGGCACTGGAATAGGTTGCCCAAGGAAGCTATGAATGCTCCATCCCTGGCAGTGTTCCAGGCCAGGTTGGACAGAGCCTTGGGCGACATGGTCTAGTGCAGGGTGTCCCTGCCCATGGCAGGGGTTGGAACTAGATGATCTTAAAGTCCTTTCCAACCCAAACTGTTCTATGATTCTGTGATTTATCATCTTTCCATCTTCTTATGTTGGTATCTGATTTTGATTGGTAGAGGCCATGCTGTCATTTGTGCCCAGCTTTTGATCCTGTTCTTGGCTTTCTCCTATCATTGTAAAACACCATTTTAATCATAAATGTTATCATCTCATACAAACTTCTTCCTTGGTGGACCTCAGTTTTGCACATTATGTACAAAGATGTATGTACTAGACCAAACATTTGCAAGGCATGAATCAAAGCTACTTTTCTCAATCATGTTCACCATAACGTCCTTCTGGCTAGAAAAAGTATAACCCAGTAACATCTAAAAATAAGGACATTAGGAAAATCACATGCCTTTCTGAACTGTGACTCACCAACAGTATTTTGGACTCTTTATCTCTGCTTCAAAGCCTGTCAAAACTTCCATTATACCCTAAAGTAGTATAAAATGAACATACATTTAAAATATATCATAAAATTTTAATAAACCATGAATAACCAACCATAGCTATTAAATCTTTTAATACTTATCTTTTAAAGCAAATTATTTTATTCTTTATTGCTTAAATTCCTTATAACAGTAAAATCATTGCACAATATTTAACACGAAATCAAGCAATTCTAAAATATTAAGATCATCTCCTCTCCCCATCAGATAATGTAGAAAAATGATTTGTTTATTGGTTTACAGAAGTTGATACCTGCTATTCCGTAGCTGTAGTCACAATTTGCAAAGGGTTTGCCCCATTTTAATAACTCCTCCGGCATGTGTCTCCAGAACTTATTGGTACCCATACTTCCAGTGCAAATCTGAACTACCACATGGGATCTCTGACATGACACAACAAAATCCGATAGTTTTGGTTGATTATAGTCATACAAAAGTATGTTTGTACCAGAATTATAGATAGAAGTATACATATAACTTACATATGGGGAGTGAGAAAGAAGGGAGAGAGGATGAAAAATGAGGCCAAGGAAATTTAATGCTTATACATTTTCCTAATGCTTCAAATTCTTCCTGGTTTTTATGTTAATATTTTATTGTGCATTAGTGCTCCAATGAAGCAATCCCATTTATGTATGTGCCAGAAGAACAAACTGAAAAAGTCTGTCACTTGGAGTGAGATTCCTAAAATTTTTTTCTAGTTGAGCAGATGCTTAAAATAAGCATACACTGGGTCAGTGCCTAACCGCACTGTTCAGTATTTATTACTAGTATTGTGTTGCTAATGTAATTGTTGCTTCCATTCTAAATTCTCTCTTCAGCTGTTCATAACTTCCAAAACCGAATTCCTTTTGACCTTAAATTCCAAATACTTGGCCTCATGCAAAAATTCAATCTTTGTGTATTAGTTCCTGTAAAATCCATCCATTTGAAATCACATTATGTGAAGACAGAAGTGATTACCGTGAAGTCTAGCTCAGCTTTTTCATTCATATAAGTGAGAATAGCTGTGAAGTTTCAACCACAGTTGAAATTGCAAAATTCAGCCTCTTATTTTACAAAGTATTTCCTGCAGGTATAACACGGCTCTCACTCACAGGTTCACTGAACTCAACAGAAATTTGAGAAGGATCAAGGTCTCACCTGTATGATGTTTAGGGAAGGACTGAGCACGCACAGCCACTGCAAGGGCCCCCATGGGTGATCCCCCTCAGGGTGAGCAGGCCAGGACCCATCCCACCAACCCAGCAAGGGAGCAGGGCCGGCTGGGGGGGGCAGCCAGCAGCTGACCTACTGCCAAAAGTGTTTGTGGTGGCACAGCAGGTCTGGGGCCAAGCTGGGAAGTCAGTCTGCATGCCAGTGTCTGGGTCATAGAATCACAGAATCACAGAATGGTTTGGGTTGGAAGGGATCATCTAGTTCCAACCCCCTGCCTCAGGCAGGGACACCTTCCACCAGACCAGCTTGCTCAAAGCCCCGTCCACCCTGGCCTTGAACACTGCCAGGGATGGGGCAGCCACAGCTTCTCTGGGCAACCTGTGCCAGTGTCTCACCACCCTCACAGGAAAGAATTTATTCCTTATACTTAATCTAAACCTACTCTCTTTCAGTTTAAATAATTGCCCCTTGTCCTACCCCTACATGTTCAGGGTCCACAGCCAGGCAGGGCTGGACAGGAGTGGGGACAGGATCACCTATACCTTAGCTAAGGGAGGGACTGATGGCATCTGGCTGAGCTCAGTTGGGGTCCTCTGTTGCAGCATCAGGTCACTTCAGTGCCTTTCATTCTGCTAAGAGCTCTTCACAAAACTACAAAACTGGGAACACTGAGTAAATGATTACCCAAACATCTGAAACCAAACAATTTTTAACAAACAGTTGTAGTCTACGGAGCAGTTGCTTTCTACATACATGTCATACCATGCTGGTTCCTACTGCTCTGTCTTTGTACGCATACTATACATCATGTAAGAAAATGTCATTTCTATGACACACCTTGCTATTCTGCCACATAGAAAACAGCGCAGACCTGAATAGTATGCAAATACTGAAAAGCTTTTGCTATTCCTATTAATATACTCAGACTTGTTTGCTAGGATAGAGAAAGACCTTCACTGTAAAAAGAGAGGCACTAAGGATGTAGGTACTCTGTATAATACAAAAATTCACTTCAAAAAGCACAACAGTAGATGACAACCTTTCAAAAAAACCCCCAGCATATGTTAATTGCTACCCCTCTGGTTTTGAATATAGACTAGATGTTCACTGAAGGGCTTTGATGTTCATTCTGCTCTACATTCCCTCCACCTGAATGGTTTGATTTTGTTTTCTTCATTAAATTCCACACAGTTGAGTTTTGTCATCAAAAATAAGAAATAACCTTGCAACATTTTCAGGGGGGCTGAAGTTCGTATTATTCTTTTTTGGTACAAAATGATGACAGTATTGCTGAAGAAGTACAAATGTATTTGCAATAGTAAGACTCTTGATGCCTTCTTTTCTTACCTTTATAGAAATAGAAATGCTTAAAACAGACATTGAAGAGATAGGGTTAGTATGAACACCAGTGCTAACAGAGTGTTTTACATCAAGTTGTACTGGAGGCTTTCAAAGTCCATTTAATCTCAGGAAAAAAAAGATCTATTGCTATTGCAGGTTTCAATTATTGGCAACAAGGCTTTCTCAACTAATGTTGACAGGGCAAATCCATTTCTAGTGCAGTTATAAAAGGACTGACAGACGTGGGAGATTATGTGCCATCACACGTCTTAAAAGGGTGCTGAAAATGCTTTTGTTCTGTACATGGCAGGATTAAATAATTTTTTGCCTGTCTACTCCCTGCTACTTCTCTTACACCACAGTAATTAGGATAAATGATCTCCCATGTGACCCTCTTCAATGCCTGTGGTGCATAAACCCAGCCTATAAGATAACACAGGTGTTACACTAAATCCCCAGTTCAACAAAGCACTTAAATTTGTATTTTGAGACCATATTTAAAGGTATGTTTAAAAAGAAACAGTTCTTAATGGCACTGGTGAATTGTGGCCTGAACAGACTTTCACGGTCACTGCTCAAGGAAACCATGAGTTAATGTAAACCTTTGGAGAGCAGCGCTTCCTCCATGCCTCACACCAGTAACACAGCTGTACTGCCAAACACGGTCTGCCCCTGGACTCTTCACACCCAGGTATTGCTCCATGGGGGCCTCTGCTCAGTCACACGTGAGTGTTCCTCCTTTCTCCATGTTCAGGGTTCTTCAGGAGCATCATCTGGTGATACTTACCAAGAACCAGCTTACATGGACATTGTCCAGGGCGGAAGTAATGTTAGCAGCCCTGCCCAACAACTTGCCTGACAGTGGCAAGATTTACAGAGCACTGTGTAGCCACACATGGAAGCAGAAAATCCCGAACACAAATCCAGAACAAATACTCAGTACTCTCCAGCAAACATATTTTCTTTCAACAACAGGATAGATACCTTATAAAGTATAAGCAAATAGTTTTATAAAGTCTGACACAAAATGCAATGACAGTATTTACTTGTAAATTGAGATTTCTACATTACTTTTTCTTAATACAAAGCAGAACAGCCCATTCTCTGAGAAATATCCATCTAGTTCAAGTAAGCTTGGAAGAAGAAACCTATGCATAGGGTAGCTTTTGAATCCTTGATCACTCAGTAGAAAGGACCAGTATTTTATATATGCCAGTGTGCTCTCAGGAAAATCACTTTCATGGGCGATAGTTATCAGCACAGAAAGTCATTAAATGAAGTAAAGAGTCAACTTAGGTAAATGTTTTATGAATTTGAATGTAACATTGGCTGATGACAATACAGACAAAATAAGACTATAAATGAAAGCTTAACTTCAAATGTAATGTAACTTCTACTGTAGTGTTCCAAGCGCAAATTGTTTTTTTACCATAAATATATGTTTGGTGGATAAAGCCTGTAAGATTTGCTGGCAAAGATGCATGGCCAGAGCTATAAATATGTGGGAAAATCTAATAGTTCAAATTTACTCCAAAGGTCATGTGGAGTATAAATGTATTCTCAGAAAAATTATGCAGAAATTTTATCACTCTCTTCTTCACATGGGCTGAGATTGCAGGAAATAAGTAAGTCCTCACAAAATATAATGACAGGAAGAGAAAAATGCCTGTGCCGTGACTAAATCCAGTTTCTTCTAACAAATTATTATGTGTTCTGTGACATAAATTCCAACCATTAACCACTTCCATAGGCATGAAGCCAGAAGAATAGCACTGTTAAGACAGTTTCGGCTAACCCCTGGAATATTTTACTCTTGAAAAGGTGGCGTTTTCTAGACAAAGGAGGTTTACATGCAGCTTGGCAAGAAGCTAATGTGGAAAGGAAAAGCTAAAACATAAAATCAACTCACAACTGCAAAGCTTCAATTTCTGAATGAAAGAGTTTCCACTGTTTCTTCGTATGTTTTGCCTATATATTAGCCAGGAAACATATATAATCAGTATGTGAATTACAGTGCACAGATGTCTTTAAGACTTGTTAATGTGGGATACAGTTCCTCTATCATAAAGGGAAAATGCAAAGTCATTTACCTCACTTACATCCAATACTTGGGCCACAGGGGAACATAGAAGAGTGGTTTTGCCAGAACAAAAGGTAAGAACAAACATATGCCAGGGAAGATACCAAAGACTTTTCCTTTTCCTTTGCTTGCGAGCAGGCACAAGGTCCCAGGAGTGCTCATGCTGGGAATGTTTCCAAGACGGCTATAAGAACTTCAGGTCACACTTTTGTCCATAATGAATGGGAATAAACTACAGTTCATGGGAGTATATATATGCCAATTAGTACCATTTCTTCTGCAATTATATTTTAATTAAGCAATCTTTAACAGAAATCAGGCTGATAGCAAGTCCCCCCAAGAGTAAGCATGCAAAAAGCCTGTGCCTCTTCAGCTTCAATGGCAGGGAGTTCAAATTCTCAGTCACTGCTGTAAAACTGCAAGACAACCCCGCATAACAAAACCCTAGAAAATTAATACAGTATTTCCATATGTACATCAATTAAATAAAACCATGTGCGGATATTTTCTATCACCTCCAGTGTCTCAGTACCACTAGCCAATGAGTTATTTGTAACATTCTTGATGGCAAAAGGCAAGTTTCCCTTCTTCTTTTGTTGTATTCCAAACATTTATCCTAGGGAGTGAAACTTCAAGTCGTTTAGTTAAAATTTTCCTTTTATTAAAACCACCCAGAACCTTCAAAAGCCCACACCAAAATAAACGTAAGATTAAGACTCAGAGTGCACACAGCACCACCTGCCTGGCCTGCTAGCTCAAAGGGATGACCAATACTGTCACCCAAAGACTATACATACACGTGGTGGATTACGACACACATCTCTACTGATTCCACTTAGTTCTCAGCCCCCATCTGTACAGAGTAGGTTCAAAGTCCCCTTACTGATTTGTATTTAACACTAAAGATTCTCACCCCAAATTTCATAAAACCTGTATTATTTAATGTTGTGCTGCTTATGATGTTTCTTTTCAGCCAGACCTGCAGGAAAACTATTATTATTTAAAGCATACTTAAGTCTAACCTCAACATGACCAGGAAGTTTGAAACAGTAGGGCTGAAACATGCACTGTTTCCAAGATGTTCAAGCTGCTCCTGAACATACTTTGAATTATGAGCAAGGTCAGTCCCTGGGCTACCATACTTGTAAGCACTGGCAGATAAAGAAAACTAGAAAAAACATACAATTCCTGAATGGAATTGTGCAAAAAATGAACGTTTTGAACATCAAGGAGGAGTACACATTATTAAAACATTCAACTGTCAATAATAAGCCAAAATTCATCCTTATTTTATTTCTGTTATTTATATTTGTATTTTTTAACACACTTTGGACTACCATAACCCACAGGTGGATCCAGTCCAACATTTCCATGTGAAATATTTGAAATTGCCCAGGTAATAGCCTTAAAGCTTCTGAAGATCAAAACCACTACCAGAAATAACAGAGTAGTATCTTCAGCACCAGTCTATTCTTTGGAAGCCCTCACTTATACATGTACAAGATACGTTGCCTAAGAAAGTTAAGGCTGTTTCAGCTAAGAAGATAGGGAAATACTGGGCAAGATCTTATTAAGGCAACAACCGTGTTTTCATACAGCAGCATTATTTCTACCTTATACCCTCTTCAAAAAATTAATAGCATATTTTTGATTCTGAGTATCAGCTTTGTGGACTTAAAAAAACTTTTCCTCTCCAGCCAGCAAGTTTCCACTGAATTCTTCTGTTGTATTTCTAATGGTTTAAAGTTGATATGGGGGTGTAAGGTTTTTGTCACCACTATTACACTCTTTTCACTGTTTTGTCCACAGAATTAGTAATGAAAATGCAGTACAAGGATGCTGAAGCTTGTCTCTGGGACTATGAAGCAGAGAGGAAAGTGAAACTCTTGCAGGGAATTTTCTCTCTCTCAGATACCTCAGATCACAGCAGTGATACTGTGATCAAGAGCCAGCACTGCTGGCAGGCACTGGGGACTCACCACCTACACCTGTGCTTAAGGCAGGAACACAGCTGGAAACACATGGGAAACTTTAAGCCTCTTTTGTGTTCTTTGCATTTTGGAGTTCTTCCATCTCTCCAAAGACCAAAACAAGGCTTACAACAAAAAATAAATAATAATAATGAGGTGGTAACACATTTTTAGAAAGTATCAAATGCAAAGAAATGAAGCAATGTAAACAAAATAGCATTACTACTGTTCATTTTTTTTATGTTGCCAGAGATACAGTGGATGATTTTTTGTCCCTTGGGTGTGTATCCAGAATGTTTTACAAAGACAAATATCACAAAGATGTTTCACATCAGCCTGCTTTTTCATCTGTGCCACAAGAGTGGTGCTGCTGAGTTGGTAATGGACTTAATCAGGAAAGCAAAATCTTTTCTTTTTCTGCTATTTAAAAGTCCTATTTTTTATATATATTAATTTTAAAGATACACTTGAAAGCAATACATATTTTGATGCATTAACCCTCTTTCTTATTGTCAGAAACCTATTTGGGGTTTTGTTAATCAAGAGCTTTTCACATAAAAGACACTTTTATCACAGAAAAACTCAGTCCCACATTTAATTTTTATTAATTAAAGTAGAATCTTTATCCTTTGTTACTTCAGGATAGTGGTATCAGTGGGATGGGACACAGTGGTACACATCTAATTCTTAGGCTGATGTAAGCTAAGAGACGAAGCTACAGTTTCACAGCCAAAATAAAACTGTGCTAAAGTTAGTCTGTATTTAGAAATACCATCAGTGATACCATAAATGGTATCTACATATTGCTAGATTGTTGGTGAATTAAAACATGTAAAATTACAAAAATGCAGCAGTTTTATATTTGATTTCTGTTCTCTATATAAGTAACAAGCTTCACATACGCAGAATGACAGTAAGCCTGAAGGAAAAATCCACATTTGTATTCTGAGAACTCCAAGGCACTTAACATGAGTTTTGTAATTTATTGCCATCATGGGAAGCATAAATTCTAGGAAAGCATGTGAGCTTCTCAAACTATATTCCCAGCATCAACCTATTTACAGAAAGAATTTCAATGAGAATTACAATTATATGTGGGGCTGACAAAAAGCATCTTTTCCCACATTGGTGCTGCTAGAAACTGTCAATCAAAGCATATTTAAGCATTTTCTACCTTACTGATGAGATTCAGGGATGTGTACTAAACTAGTTGTTTCCTAAAAAAAAAAAAAGAGAGAAAACCCACTGAGTTCTGTGTATTTTTATCAGTGGACCATTACAATTTCTGTGTAGTGCATTAATTTCTCTACAAAATTCAGCACAGCCAATTAAAAACATGAGTTAAAAAAAATGCATATGTTTCAAATTGGCCTCTGGAAAGCTGTTGTCTACAAACAGCCAGATCATCATAACCACTGCTACAACTGGTCCCCCAAGCAGAACACATTTGTGCCCAATGCTCTGCTCCTCCACATTTCTCTGGAAAAAAGCTACAGAATACTTGGGGTAGTTTATGCAGGTAAAACATGCCTAGAATGACTTGCACCACAGTCACTTAAAATCAGGTATTTCAGTTTTGCTATGTACTAGAGCATGCGAGTCTTCAGATTGAGATCCAGTACTTACAAAATACCTTGAAAGTGATGCTTCAGAAGACAGCTGAGATCCCTCTTTCCTTGTTAAAGTTATGCTTGAAAAAGGAGAAATTAATGTTTGAATATAAAGAGCCAGGTTCCCCAAAACTTAAGATTATTGGAAGACTCATAAATAATTACAATTACGTTAATACTTTAACTGTCACATCTGTCCTTCCCTTCAGAGGCCTCACAGGGATGATTAAGCAGAATCCTGTCCCAGTTGTGATCTTCAGTTGAAGGAAAAGTGGTAGCATCTAAAACATGGCTGCTAACTTTGGACATAGTACTTAAGGAAAGTATCTGCACAACAGTTGTGAAGAATTATGTATGTTGGCCGCGAAAGCACCACTAAATGGGTTCACTTGCAATTACAATTATTTTGTTGGCAACTATTAATGAATGTGTTTAATATTTTAGCAAAGATATTAGATTTCTAATTAGATTAGATGGCTAACACCAAGTATTAGATTTAATGAATCAATCACTTTAATGGCTAACTCATTAAGATACAGAGACAACCATCTTCTAAAATAATTTTTAAATCTATTTTTCTCAGGCAAGAATCTCTAAAACCCAAAAGCAGTAATGCATAACTGGATTAGGATGTAATACAATGCAGATGTGCCCCAAATGACGTATGCTTACAGAATGGTCAGTAAGATCTCACACAGTAGACAAAGTTTAGGGACAGTATGCTTACAGAATGGTCAATAAGATCTCACACAGTAGACAAAGTTTAGGGACAGTATGCTTACAGAATGGTCAATAAGATCTCACACAGTAGACAAAGTTTAGGGACAGTAGGCAAAGTTTAGGGATTTACAGCAGAAATTTACCTGGATCACTCATTTAACATAACTACCACTACTACATAATTCTGGCTGCTTTTGTGCATGCTTAGCATCAACATTTTCTAAAACAGGCTTAAAATCAAACACTGCTGTCAAAAATATCCTCCCTTAAATTAAATTGACCTATAAACTTGATATGGCTGTGCTTTCCTGAAAAGCAAAAGACATAAAGGGTATCTCTCCACATGGACTTTCCCCTTCCCCTGTTTACATAACTTATATGCCTCACTTTTAGGAGTGAGAGAGCTCAAGCACATCTGGTGTCTTAGCACAGGACCTTTTTGCAAGACCAACACAGGACCTTACATGCTAAAGCCCACTCAACTAGCACATATCCTAAAGGTGGATGTTAATAACCACAATGTGGACATTTCGATCCCAAGTGGTAGCAGGCTGACAGCTACCACAGAGATTACAGATCTCTTGAGTGTAAATCCACTCTTTAGGCTGCTCACCTCTTAGCAGAGACATCCTTCTGGAGAAGGCAGCACAGTAGATTTTTTTACTGAACTGGACAACACATGTCCTTGTAGGCAAAACCTACAAAGTTGGACAAAGAGTGACATACATAATACATTCCTTTTAAATGAAGAGGGGCTGCTGAGCTGCTTTGTTGCTGCAGAAGTGATGTTTCTCAGTCACAGCATCAACCCTTAGTGTTAATACATCTCAGTCCTAAAAGCTCTGGAAAAACTTCTCCCTAATTCCACTTCCAAAAAAAACCTGAGAAGTTTTGCACATGAGGCAGGGTTTGTCCAAACATGTTCAAAGGACAAATGGGGATGATGCCAACAAGAGTGCTGAAAAAATGCTGAATTCAACAAAGATGATTCATAATCTCTACACAGGTACCACACATCCATGAATAATAGTTCTCAGGCACATCATTCAAAAGCAGGTTTTAAAAGGAATATCTAGATCTAGATAAAAATTTAATAGTGATTATAGAATCATAGAATGGTTTGGGTTGGAAAGGACCTTAAGATCATCTAGTTCCAACCACCTGCCATGGGCAAGGGCACAACACACTAAACCATGTCACCCAAGGCTCTCTCTAACCTGGCCATGAAAACCACCAGGGATGGAGCATTCACAGCTTCCTTGGGCAACCCATTCCAGTGCCTCACCACCCTCACAGTAAAGAACTTCTTCCTTATATCTAATCTAAACTTCCCCTGTTTAAGTTTAAACCCATTACCTCTTGTCCTACCACTACAGTCCCTAACAAAGACCCCCTCCCCAACATCCTTATAGGCCCCCTTCAGATACTGGAAGGCTGCTATGAGGTCTCCACGCAGCCTTCTCTTCTCCAGGCTGAACAGCCCCAACTTTCTCAGCCTGTCTTCATATGGGAGGTGCTCCAGCCCTCTAATCATCCTCGTGGCCCTCCTCTGGACTTGCTCCAACGGCTCTGTGTCCTTTTTATGTTCAGGACACCAGAACTGGACACAATACTCCAAGTGAGGTCTCACAAGAGCAGAGTAGAGGGGCAGGATCACCTCCTTCGACCTGCTGGTCATGCTTCTTTTGATGCAGCCCAGGACACTGTTGGCTTTCTGGGCTGCAAGCACACACTGAAGCCAGCTCATGTTAAGCTTCTCATCAACCAACACTCCCAAGTCCCTCTCTGCAGGGCTGCTCTGAATCTCTTCTCTGCCCAAACTGTAGCTGTGCCTGGGGTTGTGCCGACCCAGGTGTAGGGGCAATCATACAAGCCTCTGGCTGACTAATCAACCACTGTTCTTCCTGCTGGTATCTGAGAACATCAAGATTACACAAGACTCACTAATGTTCTTAAAAATGGTATTTAAACACTCAGGTGAGAGACCTCTCTTCAACTCTTTTCACTTTTGCTGGACCAAGTGTGGTATTTAGGGATCTGTACTATTCTTTTCTGACTTCTGTTCCAGAAAGGCACCTTGAAGCAACATGGAAGTTCTTTGCTGTGTTTGGAGCCATATGCTTTGTTTCTGCCTCATGCAGAGTGAGTAGTAACTACATATCTGGCACATGTATCTTGAGACTTAATCCTGGTCTTCTTCACACAACTAAATAATTAACCTTGTGAATAAGCAAAGGATTTGCCACTGACCTGCTTCCCGAGGAGCCTGCATGAGGCTGCCAGCCTCATGTCTTGTTCCAACAGCACCAGAACAAATCTCTCACACTACTTTTGTCCTTCCCTCCGTATTTTTCAATGCCATGAAGCTCCAGCAGGTGTCTTGAAAGCCCATTAGCTGTGGAAAAAAGGTGTGGGAAAGCTAAGGGCTGCTCTTTGGGTAACAGCCCCTCGTGGCCCAAAGCCCCCTTGCTGCCCTTGGCATTTTTGCCTCAAGACAAGTGAAAGACACTGAACATCTCAAGTTTCTTTCCAGACCCTATTTGGGGAATTGCAGGAGTTGCAGGCAACCACATTAGGGTTAACCTGTGTGTGTACACATGTAGGTGCCTGGTTTTAGACATCTAAATGCAGTTACTATCATCTGGAGTTATCATCAAATGGAGTTACCATCGTCTGGAGCTGCTCTTCAATCTCTGCAGAGTAGACCTGAAAAACAGCTGCAAAGCCATTTTAAATGCAGCATTCTTTTCCTTTAACATCATACAGACGATTACTGTTGTTCCACATGGAAGTTCTTATCAGGATCCCATTCTACTAGACATTTAAACAGAAAAAAAGCAAATATGACTTCAACATTTCAAAATGCCAGGAAAATATGGGTTCAGAATTTAAAGTGTTTCTGACAAAGTAGCTCAAAGGTTTAGATAAACTAATTTACATGAATACACCCAGGTTTTAGGTGACAGAATGACTAGCCATTACAGGTGATGCAGGCTGTCCAGTGAAGACAATTAAAGTACATTGGAATTTGTACAGAACGAGTAGTTAAGTGTTTTATAAATAGACTCCATATGGCACTCCCAAAATTCAAGCAGCTCTTCCTGTTAAATTGAAATTGCAGATAATAATAGAAAACTCAAAGCAGGGTATGTTTTAATGTTTCATTCAGAGAAACAAATTCAAGATTTCTTCCCCTTCTACAAAGGCAGTTTGTAACATTACCTCTATGGAAAGGAAAACAAAACAAAACAACAACAACAACCAAGCCTTCTTACTTATAACTGGGCCATCAGGGTTGCACTCTATTTCCACAAGATTCAGTCTCACACATTGAATAAAATGATAATGCTCTTTTTTAAACTTTAGCAGTTACTAAAATAGCAAAGGTGGGATTATAAACACAGACAGCTTTCAGCTTCATCCTGACCTTAAAATATAAAATACCTCAGCTTGTCAAAACAAGATTACAACCTTGAAAAATATGAGAATTGCATTAATAGGCAAACACCTTGGAAGAAGACTTAATGTTAATATTTATTTATTAACAACCAGCACTACCCTATTAATTGCAGAGACATACTGATCCTGAACTCCTGCTTTCAAAGAGAAACATACCCACCCTGACATCAAAAAAGACCCAAAACTAACCTGGTGTGTTTTACCAACAAAACACAGGGGAAAAAATAACAGCGCTAATCAAGTTACAGTATGGTGAGGTATAATGAAAAAATATATAACACAGATGGGATTTAATAGGAAAAAAGATTATACGTATCATTAGGCAAAGATGAGGGCTCAAGGGAACTGAAAGAACATTGAGAGAAGTTTTTCATCCTGGAATAATAAAAGGTTGGCTTGGTGACCTCCCTGTGAAAGGGTAGAGCCTTTCTCACAAAACTATGTACTGAAGAAGATAAACTTTCTTCCCCTGATCAGTGGATTTGAAAATCCACTATCAGAGATTTCAGAGCAACAGATGGCACATCTGTCCCTGAGTTTCTCAGTTATTCTTCTGCCCTGTAAGAACATCATGACAGTTTTGCAGCTATGTAGTTTTGAAATTGTACATTTTGAAATATAATTTGGAAGAACTTCTCAATTACAAGATTGTCTCCACTTCTCATGGAAAACTTCATATTTTGAGTGCAATGATAATTTCACAGTAACTTAAAGTTTCTTCAAACTAAGATTCCTCAGGGCCACAGAATGAAATGATCCCTTGAACCAGCTATTTTGAAATTCAGAGAACAAAGTTCACCTGGGGATAAATTAATAGTTAACGGCCATGCGGATGCACCTATTTAATCAAACTTCTCTGTTTTCCCACATCACTTTGCATCTGAACTGTGTTCACCGTGCCGTTCCGAACACAAATTGCCTGGATGTTACCTCCTTGTTGAAAGGCTGGCAGGCAGCCACATGGCCCCATGTGTGCTCAAAATACTCCTGTAATCGCACGCCCTGAGCTCCAGCAATATTACAGCGGTCGTGTCTCATGCATTTGTATGGAGCCGCGCAGAGGTCACGGACTTTGCAATCTGGGAAGAGGAGACCACTGTGTCCTGCCTCAACAACAGCTGTGCTGATGTGAAGATACACAGATGTATATCCAAGTGATGCTGAGAGGGGTCACTCTGGGAGCACTGCTCAAAGGTGCAGCAAGCAAAGGGGCTCTGGCACAGTGACTTAAAATCAAACCTCTGGAAAGAAGCAGAATCCTGGCAACACTCCAGGTACCTTTCCCAAGTACCTCTGAGCACCAGATGGACTTTTTCCAGCAAAGCCACTGATTTTGTGTAACACAGACAAAAGGCACAGAGAAGTTTGTGGTCCTTAACCAGGGCTCTAGTCAGAGCAAGCTTCCTTTCCCCATACCGGAGTCCAAACCAGAACCTGGAGAACAAAAAGCTCTTTCATCCCTGCATGCACGCATGCAGAGTGGAAGCGTCTAGCCAGTACCAACCAAGTCACTGTGGGACTGCAGTGGTTTTAAATAAAAATAGTGTGATGGAGGTATGTTTATGGAAACATCAAATACAGAAAAGAAAGGCAATGTAAAACATACTTTGCTTTTTATAAGGCATATTTAGCATTTTATAAGGTATACTTTCCCAAGTGAGGAATGGAAAATTGAATGCAAAGACACTGAAAACACTCAGCCAGGCTTGGTGTTATTAAACCTTCATTCAGTTCAGTCACTCCAAAGAGCTGCTCACTGCACAGTGCATTCTGTGTGAGCCTGCAGGTAACAGAAAAATATCTTAAGACAAGAATGATGCTGCTCTCTTTTGGCATGAAAATTGCAGGCTTTATCCATATTGCAGATGCAAATAATTTTTCCATTCCCACCCTGGCAGATTGTGCTTGTGAGTAACATCACTGAATTATTCACTGCTTTGTCTCCTGCCTTTCTGAAATAAGCCCACTGGCTTACATCAGATCAACATCTTCCCTGCGAGAGGTGGGTGTGCGAAAGAGCAAAGGTGCACATGCCTGTTTCCTGCAATCTCCTATCTCCCAACCTGTGCCTAAAGCCCAGGCTAACTATTCTGCAGCTTTGCCCTGATTACCCTTTAAAAAAGTTCTTAATTTTTCACCCTGAACCTTCCTTACTGCAGTTTAATCCACACTACCTCTTACATGATCTTACTTTCTCCACAGCTGGAGAACTGAAACAGCCTTTTATAAAGTATTTGAAGACTACTACATCTCTCCTTCAATCATCTCCAGGCTCAACCTATTTGCAGGAATCAGCTCTGCAGCAATGCTCCGAAGTTTTCTGTTTCTCACACAGAAATGAAGCCACGCCTAAGAGGCATTTTAAAGAAAACGGCACTACACGTTTTAGAAGAAGGCAACCCCGGATGCTTATCCAGAAGTCTAAATGCTTCTTCTGGAAGAACATCAGTGCTGTTCTTCTGCAGAGGCACGCACAAGAAAGCAGACTGTAATTATCTGAAAACAGTTATTATTCAGCAATGAAAGCAATGCATAAATCTCTGAATTCAGGATTCAAGCTGAAAGATACTGCTCTGCAGCAACTAAAAATGCAAACTGACATTAGAAAAACCATAAATACTTCCCAGATTATAAAGTCATGCTCGTGTTTTTTGTATCTGCAACTGAAATGTATTATCTTAGGTCAACTCCGTAGAACTTTGCTCGAAATTATTTCATCACGGTATCATATAATTTATTTACTTCTCCCTGGAGAATCTGAATACAGCAGAGGCCACTATTTTCCAATTTTTTAAAAGCACTTTTAGTCTATTCTATTACATACATTTCTAAAGTGTCTATCACTTCAGTTTCTTGGCAGGCATTAGGCAATATTCACAAGTTAAAGAATAACATATTGCACTCCCCATCCCACATCCCAAAATCTTAGTTTTTGTGGATTCCTAAATGTGAGCTACCATGTTGGGCAATTGGGGGTGGGGGGGTGAGGGTGGGATACAGAGGAGAGGGGAGAAATTCCTTGAGTACAAAGTCTGACTGTACAAAGCGCTACATGGTAATCTGAGGAATGTCAAGCATCTTTGTGTTCTACTGAATTAAACTGAGTTGACTTTCAAGGATAGGACATAACGAGAAGAAAGCCTTAATAAAATCCTATTTTGTATTAAGGGTTTATGGAAGTGAAACTCTTCTCTAGTAGGATATACACTGAGGGAGAGCTTTAACGCCTGAAGGGTCTTTTATTGGATATTGCTGAATGCAGCTGTGTGTTTGCAGCTGCAGACAGCCCCAGCTTGCTGAAGAACTCATTCTGCATAGTAGCTAGAAGTGAATCCAAGGTGAAAACAAGTGAAGTTTGTTTACTTGTTTACTTGTCACAAGGTGAAAAATCTTGTTGATTGAATTAATATGGATGTTTAGCAAAGGTGGACCAACTAGAAAAAAAAAAAAAACAACACCAAAAAGTATAAAAAAAGCCATACTGAACCACGTGCAGGGCAGGTCTGGGGTGGGTAAATGTCAGCAGACAGAAGAGACCTCCACTGGAAACCCAACGCTACTCTACCCATGCAGATCCCGCACGTAAAGGCTAAAGGCCGCGGGTGTCTTTCCTCCCAGTGTCACTCCCTACTCGTCAC
>NW_009920456.1:17204-17537 GCF_000696875.1 Nestor notabilis | reverse complement strand
CTGGTAGGGGACAGCATGACAATGAAGAGGAATATCTGTGAATTGGACGCGTTACGGTCCCTCCGTGTGGTTGGAGGGATTTCCGCTGCTGCTTCTTTGCACTTGAGCTCCAGTCTCTTGCAGGCCTGCGGGGAGCCCCAGCCATGGACAAGAGAGAGCAAAGGCAAGGGAGGAATCTCACAGGTGGGAAAAACACGGGAGCACGCAGCCTCAGTTCTTGCAGTTTCCTGCTAGGAAACAGCTCGCGGTCCAGCTGGCTTCACCACCGCGCTGGTGCCTGCACCTGCGTCTGCCACGTTCATTTCTGCTCCTTGCAGGGCACCCTATGGACTA
>NW_009920456.1:0-17173 GCF_000696875.1 Nestor notabilis | reverse complement strand
CAGGAATGGAGCCCTTGCACACCTCCATGTGCTTGTACCATGGCAAACGCACCAGGAGGAGTTGATGAATAAGATGTGGTGTCTTTGCAGACCAACCAAGGAAAGGAATTGCACTCAGGCAGGGCTGCCTGGGGGAAGCAGTAAGCTGGCTCAGGAAGAAGCGATCATTTGGGTGCAGAGAGCCTGAGTAACTCTATGGCTGATGGTCCTCAGGCAGGTGGGCTCAGACATAGCAGTGGATTTGGCAGAGGTGCTAAATCTGCATGGCAGTCACCTGAGCTGGCCTGTGCTGCATTGCCCTCCGGCTGTGTGGTGCTGGGTACGTTCTTTGGCTGTTGGTGAACTTCCCTGGTGGTGATAGCCACAAAGGAGCCTGCTGGTGGCTCCCACTCGGTCCCGCAATTACACCACCTGCCTGGGCTTGCCTATATCCAAGAGCGAGTAGGGAATTCTTATGCAAAACTCCTTTCTGTCTGATAATACAAGTGATGAATAGGGCTGTTTTCTTACCAGAAAATCCTCTAACAGCTCAAACGACCAAAATGGGGTACTCCTTCAATGGAGGGGACTTGCCAGGTCTGCTGTGCACTGGTTTGAAGCCTCTTTAGTGTTCCACAGTTTGTGGGTCTAGAACTGCAGAAGATTATCTATACTAGCTTCTCTTTATGGTGTTAGCTCTAATAATTAGCATTTTCAGTGATACTTTCTGGAGTCTTAGTGCCTTTCTTCCTGGGATCAAAACGAACCAGCACCTCTGGGAGCAAACCAGCTGCCTCTTCCCTGACTTGCTAATACAGGAGTTTTTCTCATTACTCTGATCTGGCAGGGAAAACAAGGGGTTGTGTTTCTTTACTTTGCTGTCTTTGAATTTTTGAGTGAACTTGTCCCACCCTAGAGGGACAGAACAAACATTGCAGGTCTTCAAGAATATGCAATTTTATGAGGATTTGCCTGAAACTGAAATGTCAGTTAAACCACACTTCATGTTTTTCATCTATAAATGGTTTTGGATATCATAGAATCAGCCAGGCTGGAAAAGACCTTTAAGATCATCAAGTCCAACCGTTACCCCAGCATTGCCAAGGTCACCACTGAACCATGTCACCAAGGGTCTCATTGACATATTTTCTGAACACTTCCAGGGATGGTGATTCAACCACTTCCCTGGGCAGCCTGTTCCTATGCCTGACCACCCTGTCTGCGAAGAAGGTTTTCCTAATCTCTAGTCTAAACCTCCCTGGCACAGCTTGAGGCTCTTTCCTCTTGTCCTGTCACTTGTTGCTTGGGAGAAGAGACCAGCCACCTCCTGGCTGCATCCTGCTTTCAGGTAGTTGTAGAGAGCGATAAGGTCCTCCCTGAGCCTTCTCTTCTCCAGACTAAACCCTTTCAGGGCCCTCAGCCATTCCTCATCACACTTATGCTCCAGGCCCTTCACCAGCTCCGTTGCCCTTCTCTGGACCTGCTCCAGCACCTCAATGTCTCTCTTGCAGTGAGGAGCCCAGAACTGAACACAGGATTTGAGGTGCAGCCTCACCAGTGCCCAGCACAGGGAGACGGTCACTGCCCTGGCCTTGCTGGCCACACTGGCGCTGGTACAGGCCAGGATGCCAGTGGCCTCCTGGGCTGCCTGGGCACAATCTGCCTCATGTTCAGCTCTGTCAATCAGCACCCCCAGGTCCTTTCCCATGAGCAGCTTTGCAGCCACTCTTCCCCAAGCCTGGAGTGTTGTTTAAGGTTGTTGTGGACCAGGTGCAGGACCCAGCACTTTGCCTTGTTGAACCTCATACCACTGGCCACAGCCCATCAATCCGTCTTGTCCAGATCCATCTGCAGAGCATTCCTATCCTCCAGCAGATAGTTTCATAAAAATACCCTGTAATCTGAACTTCTGCACAGGACTGCTTTACTTGCTGCTATGATGATGGCAGTTGAAAGGTTCTCCTCTGGAGCTTACTGAATAAAAATGGATGCTAACTTTTAAGGGTGCTAAAGGCAATATCTGAGGTAAAAAATATGTCTCTGTAAAAGTGTGTTTCAGAAACAAAATCCAAATGATTGCTAGAAATTCTCAGTAATGCCCTGGTACTCATGTGGAGCGTGTTAAAATCTTTAACATGTTTTCTTTTTATTGTGTTTTGGTTTCTTGTTTAAATACAATGACTAGGAAGAATAAGCAGGTTTCACATAAACAACAACTAGTTGTTTAATGACCATGGATTTCCAATAACTATCTTTTTCCTTTTTCTCTTGAAAGCAAATCTCTGTAGAAAAATGGAAATTTAGTTTTTAGATATTCTGTCATGATGTTGAGTAATTTGGTTGAAATAGTTCCATTGAAGTCTTGTTGGTTTTAGCAAGAACTGCTCTTGTTATTCACTTCATCACATCACAGAATCATAGAATGGTTAAGGTTGGAAGCGACATTAGAGGTGATCTAGTTCCAATATCCCTGCCATGGGCAGGGACACCTTCCACTAGAGCAGGTTGCTCCAAGCCCTGTCCAAGCTGGCCTTGAACACTGCCAGGGATGGGGCAGTCACAGCTTCTCTGGGCAACCTGTGCCAAGGCCTCACCCCCCACACAGGGAAGAACTTCTTCCTCAGATCTCATGTCAACCTCTCCTCTGTCAGGTTAAAACCATTCCCCCTTGTGCTGTCACTATAGCCCTTGTAATAGCCCTTGTAAAAGCCAGTACTACATGCGCTGGTAAAAGCCCTTTGCCAGATTTGTTGTAGGCCCCCATCAGGTGCTGGAAGTCTCTTAAAAGGTCTTGATGCAGTGCTGGAGGGGACTGTGTTTTGCTCAGTGGCCCAGCTGCAGTTGCCACTGGCCCTGGCCTGGTTCGTGCTGTGTGGAGCAGAGGTCACTGATGGGCATCTCTTCTGTGATTAGGAATGTGCTGACAGCAAAGGCCTTGGAAGATACAGGCACAGGTTGGGAGTGGAGACCCCAGAGACCAGCAGGGATAGTGCATCAGTGGTCTATTACCAGTCTTTGGAAAAGCACAAGCTCGAAAGCTGAAAAGCCTGCTCTGGCTTTGTGGAAGAGGCAACAGCCAAGCAGGGGAAGAAACGGGTCAAGCGGCCATATGTCCCACGGAGACAGCCCCTCTGCCTGCCAGCACCCTGCAGCAACCACTGCCCACAGCCTGTGCACGCAGACATGGTCCTGGGCTGCTGGGAGGGGGAAGATGCCCAGCTTGGCTCTAGGCTTGCCTCCAGGGATGGCCTGCTCACTTCTGCTGCTGCAACCAGACCTGGCAAGCTCTGGCCCTGCTGCCTCCTGCACTCACAAGACTGTGGAGGGCTGCCTGACTTGAACACCTGGTGGTTCAGCACCAGCTGCAGGCATAAGGATTATGTTAATGAGTATGTGCTGCTAACGAACATCAGTCATGTTCTGAAGTTCAAACTGGCTTGATTTTTTGTTCTTCTGAATGCCCTCATCACAGTGATCTCCAATTCCCTCATACACACACCCGTATGTGCATTCAGTGGCAGCACTGCTCCTCTTGCTTGTGCAAATCCATCTGACCCCGCACAGCAGAGGGTGGCTACTCCTTCCTGACCCTTGGTGGAAACCCTAGCGTGGTCTGTGCATGCATTGTCACTAATCTGTGACATTGGGCTTCCAAGACTTACATTCTGTTTGCTGGCCAGCACAGCTTTATGTTTGGTAGTGATTGCCCTTGTCGGCGTGCACCACACAGGAGGGATGCACCTCCAGGATACAGGTCCTCTGGCCAGCTCCAAGACCTCCATACAAAGATGGGCACACAGCATCGAAAGCCCCTTACCTGGGAAAAGAGTTGTCGCATTTAATATTGTCAAACAAGCTCATGTTTGAGCCTGCGTATCATGCTTCTGCTTTCATGAGCATAATAGGGCTGATGAGCTACAGCAGCTAGCAGCAGGGAGTCTTGCAGGGCATCTGAGAAGTTGGAAGGCGAGCAGGAACAAGCAAGTGGATACAGGGGGCTGTGGGAGACATCAGACAGACATCTGCTGCAGGAAGAGGCTGGCAGTACTGCTGACCCTGCATGCAGGGTGGCTCACCTGTGCACATAGACGTGCACACTGATGCATTCGCTGAGCCCAGAGCTTTCATTTTTCATTTCATTTTTTGTAGGCCTTTCAGACTTCAGGGATTTCCTTAATGCACTGCTAGTACTCTATTTTCAACGTTACTGGCATGTAATTACAACCTGTATTTTACCTCTGGGAATGTTAGCACAGGCATGTACATGTTGGCTGCAGAAGTGCCTCTCGAAGGGCAAAATGATCTGATTTTCTCATCTTCTAGGCTTTGGTCTTCTAGGTCAAGAAAGAAGTGAACAAAAAATGATGCACAAGTATGAAGGTCTTATCTTGTAGCACAGAGCAAGCAGACTCTGGCAAGAGTCAGAAGCACAGCCATGACACCTAATACTTGCAACAGGTACTTTTTCTCTGATCTAATCATGGTACCTTTCAAAACAAAAATATTTTTACTGGCTCTGGGTATTACAAAACCTTCTGAAGTATATCAGATAATTAATTGTTGTAAAACACATGCAGTTAATATGATTAAAGGATGAACTAGAATTGAAAAATGTTACACAACTGTTAGGGCCCTGAGGACTGTATTCACCTGGGGCTGTGTCTGACCACAGTTCTGCTCACCAGGCCTGGTCCTAACCCCTACCTGCAGGCTGCCATCCTGTCCCAGCCTTGGCTTAATACAGTCCCCATGGAGGTGCCTGATGCCTGGGGCTGGGGCTGCCCCTGTGACCCCCACCTACTCTGCTCCTGTCTGGGGTGGTGGGCTGGACACTGGCCACCAGGCCTGCCCTGTCAGCCTCTGCTGGGGCACCTAATGGTGTAAAATACAAGTTTGAAGAAAGACCTCAGGTCAGGTACCTTTCCTCACAGTATTTCCGGGAAAGAAAATTCTGTATTTCTAGAATAAGCAGCAGAAAGATTCAAGGATTTGGGTTTAGCATTGACTACAGTGGTATTTTATGCTTGCAAGAGCTCATTCTTGCCAAATTTGACCTTGAAAGGAAGTTTCCTTTTGGTGGCGTCATTGTGGAAAGTCAGCAACGGCTTGTGATGCATCCTGCACACAGTCACCTGTCCCCGCGGACTGTACTCTCCTGCAGCACACTGGGGCCACTGCTGCTCTGGGACACAGGGGGAACTGACACCTACCTCCTCAGCCTGACAGTGACCAATTCTCCTCCTTGCTGTTAATTCATGAGCCCAGTCTGAGCCATTTATATATATATATATATGGGACTATTTCATGATGGATGCTTGAAGGTAGGTCTTCATATGGTCTGTATTGCTCTGGTTTGCATCAGTGTAGATGGGTACAAAGAAACCAGCATAAACTTCTTCCACCAAATGAATGCCAGCTGCATTCACTATTAGCCTTACCCAGCAAGAATCGGTGTCTTCTGCAGCTTCACTTTTCCAGCCAGTTCATGGTACAGATGAGGTTGTCAGGGGCCAGAATGTCTTCCACTAGGCCTGACTTGAAATCAGTCACCACTTTAGGAGGGCACCAAAGCATAGTGGTTGAGGTACAGCACTGAATTTCTGAATGTGGCATGGTATAGGAAAAGCAAGGCCACATGTTTGCCATCATCTTATTTGTCTCTCCTTGAAGAAACTGCCCTGTCAGAGCTTTTAGTTCATATTGTCCAAGTGCATCCATCCCAGGTGGAGAAGTGACAGGCTCTGACTTAGTTGTGCTACAGGCTATTTTGCTGCTGCAGAGAAGCAGACAAGTTTCCAGTATTCAGAGCAATGGGGCTTTTGTGACACCTTTTGAGTGATCCTCAGGCACTGGTGTTCACACTTGCACTCCCTGTCTGAAGAAAGTCCTTGCTTCCTCTCCAGCTTGTGGCTTTCCAAGCTGCTCAAGGTGGTAGGAGGCATCTTTCTGACACCCAGAACTGGGCTCTAAGGCTGCAGGGAGCAGTAGGGTTGAAAACGACCCTGTCTCCTTCCCACCCAACAGCATCTGCTGCACCTGACTGCTCAAGGCATCTCTTGCAAAGGTAGTGTAACACAGCCCAGGCTGTGCCTACAGCACAGCATGGGCACTCTCCACAGTGAGCTCCAGCCAGCAGATGACCCTGCAGGAAGGGGGGTGATGGTGTTTTGGCTGCCACAGTGCCATCTTCCTGCTGTGACTTGCTCAGAGCCCCCCAGAAGTCACCATCTGTGCAGGGAAAGGAGCATCCATTCTTCCATGCCCACACTGCTGCCCTGCACCCCTGCAGTGCCCTTTCCCTCCTCACCTGCCTGCACTTTGGGAGCAGCCAGATGGCTGCACAAACCCAGCAAGAAGAGACAGGCATGCTGGATCCTGTTGGGAAATCTGTGTGGGTTGCAGAGAGGGGTTTTGCAGCCTCTCCAGCTGCTTGGGGATGGTCTGGGTCTCCTTGAGTCTTCCAGATTGCAGGAGTCCAATGGAGACCATCATTCTTCCACCATAACCTTGTTGTGCTTACAAAAGAAAACGGACGAAAGGAGATTTTCTGTATATCTAAACTGGCAATTTACAGTCCCGATGCCAGTAGGTGGCACCCAAGAATGTGCAGCATTGTTCGTAGCCTTTGTGCAAGCCTGGCAGCTTGCTCAGCAGGGAGGTCTTCAGCCACCACTCTCCTTGGAGCTCCAGGAAAGCTTCTGGCAGGAGTGGGCAGCTCTCTGAAAAAGGACCCCAGGCAAGAAAAATCTGAATTTTCCTTTGCTTTTTTTCAAAGTGTGTTTCTGATTGCTGTTTGAAACACCATGTAGGAATCCAGAATTAGTCTTAACAGCGTTACTTGGTAATAAGATGTCCATGTCAGGATGCTGGTTTTCTGTTGCTTGTAACTTTGCTAGGTAGCCTCCTAGAAGTGGTGTTTCACCTGGCATTCCTTTGAGAATTTACAGCTGGAAGGAGGTAACTTGTCCAAGAGCGTTGCTGAAGAAAGTCATAGCAGTCTTGGCCACGTTGAGAACTTGGTGTTATGTTTTTTCCAGTCTGGAGCAACATTGGAATGTGACTGAAGAATGGAAGGAGGTTGATTAAATGTGTGCAAGCCATCATCTCCTCATTTTTAAGAGCTTAATTTTGCAATCTTGTAGGATATTATTTTTACCTGGACTCATTGAATGAGATGGTCGCTAGCTGGTTCCAGTTACCTGTACTAAGGGAAGTTGTTTCTGACCCAGTGTAGGCTGTTTCCTAACAGTCACGTTGTTTCCAGCCAGTAGCTGCAACCAATGGTATTTTTTTGTGTTGGGTATCTGGGCATATGATCTCCATTTTCATCTGTCCTGATCCAGTTAAATATGAAAATGTTGAGGTGATGAACCAGTCCTCCTCCTTGAAGTTCAAAAGTGGGCCTGCCCTGATGTGCCAGGCAGGAGCAGGCAGCTCTGTCTGCACCAGCCTCACACAGAACCTGGCAGGTTGCAGCTGCAGGAGGGCTGGAATAGTTCAGGAAATGCTGGGCAAGGAGGCAGGGAGAGGCAGGGCAGAGGAGGGAGAGGAGGGAGAAGAGGAACAGCTAAGCCAGGACAGGGAAGAGGAGGCAGACATCTGCCATTGCAGTTGCCATTTTCCCATCTTGCCTCCTGTTTCAGCATCTGAAAGCTGCATTGCCAAGGCCGCAGGAACAGTGCTTTCAAAAGCCTTTGGATTGAAATAGTATGAAAATCATATGTGCTGAACTCTGGCAGACCTCAGGGTACTCACTGGCCTGTCCTGGCAGGGCCCCACTTAGAAGAGCTTTGGAACAGCATGGAAGCTGCACACGGCTCCTAGTGCCACTGCTTCTGGGTGCAGACCACAGGGACATTTATCACCACACTGCATTTGGACCTGTGCAACCTCTTGAACTGCAGCCCAGCCAAGTGCAGCAGGGACAGGAGCACTTAAGAAGTTAATTACATTCCCACCCCCCGCCAGATCTGCTCCTCCTCTCCCCAGTGCTCCACTTTGCTGCTTCAAACCAAGCAGTGGGAGAGGGGAGGGAATATAATTATTTAGTTCCTTAGAGCGAGCTCCACGGTGCTTCATAGCTTTTTAATTACAGTTTCAGCTGTGCTAGTTAGTGGAGAACCAGAAGAACATGTGGGGAGTGGGGGGCATGGGTAGAGTGAGGGGAGGGAGTTTATGAAGTCGGGAAGAAGCCACAAGGGCTGACAGCCAGAGTGAAATGGGGCAGTGGGCCAGGGGTGTTGGCAGCTGGCAACCTGGGCAGAGCAGCAGAGAATGGGAAGCAGCTGGGAAGCAGAGGGACATGGAGAAATGAGGAGAAAGGCAGAGCTGTGGAGGGGAGCAGTGTGGTTTATCTGTGGAGGGTGATGGGGACACAGGTTAGGCACCAAGAGATGTTATGCACTGGCATCACTGAAGCATGTCCTTCGTGCCCACCTGCCTTCTCTAGCAGAGCAGATGAATGCCCAAGCTCCAAATCCAAACACTGTGAGTGATCATCCTGCAATGCAGTTGGGTGGGGATTGGTTTCTGGAGGACAAAATGGCTTTCGCTACCTATTGACCCTTGTCTGAGAAAGTATTTTCTTTCCTCAATCATCCTGATTTCCTCACCAAGTGAGCAAAACAATTGCAAGAATGTTCTGCCTCTCTCCCAATTCCAGCAAGTAAGGTGGAATCCTCAGCATTTCCAGGGCCAAAAAACCTAACGTCCCTCCTCAAGTGAAGAGCTGAAGCCCTGTGAGGGACACGCTGGGGAACCCAAACTGCTTGGTGCATGCAGCAGTGCCAGCACCGCAGAGCCCCCGCCAGCTGCCGAATGCCAGAGCTCAGGCAGGAACTGTGGACAAGCGAGACAGCTGCTTTCCTGCTGTATGCAAGGTTGGTGCTGGGATGCCCTGGCACGCTGCGGGGTGAGCCGTGCCCTCAGAGCAGGCAGAGGCTGGGCGGCTCTTGCATGTGCTGTGCTGAAGGCTGCGATGCGAGCCTTGGGAAGGCAAGTCCCGCTGTCCTGTCAAAGGGGACGTGGAGCAAACAAGAGAGAACACGGCTGTCTGTGCACTCCCCTTGTTCCTGGGGCTGCTGTCCAACATAGAACAGTGTTTCTGCTGCTGCCCCCTGCTCTGAGGGAAAAAATTGCCCTTCTGGACATCCACAGTTTCAAAAAATAGATTATTTAAAAGAATGTGGTGGAGGGAAGAACATGCAGGTCCTCTGTGGAAAACCATTTGGGGTTTATATACAGCTTCTGAAATGAGCACATGTGAATTTCCTCTTCTGACAGAAGTAAAATCCAGAAAAGGCTCGGTGCTCGAAGACTTGGTGCTTCACTGCTGTTAGTTTTTAACTTCTAATTCGTGATTTCCATTTTGTTTTGACAGTTCCCAGTCTCTGTTTCTCTCCCTTTTCTGGAGAATTTCCCTAAGTAACCATCAGTGATGGCCCAGGAGACAGTATGTGAATGCTTTGACATTTGGCATTCCGATGGCATTATCCCCATTATCCCCCATCAATGCAGAATAAGTTGTCAGAGCATGAAATTGGTATTTTTACATATTCTTAATGTACAGATGTCAGTCTGAAAGCCATGCACAAGCAGTATGATTAAATTCTCTATTTCATACTCTGCCTATGCAAAGATCTGTTTGGAAGATTTCTTTCCTTTTGAGGAGTTACAGGGAAAAGACACAACCCTAAAAAGTAATAATTCTACTTAATAGGACTATTGAAAGGTGAAAGCTAAGTTTAAGACATTGTGCAGTGCATGCAGTACAAACTCATAAATCCAGAGCAATAGTGTTCATATTTTAGCACCTGTCTTCCTGGCATGGTAGCAAAAAGTGAACGAGTACCAGATGCATAGAGGGAGTATAATCAGTGACACAGTTTCTGGTGCCAAATATATCAACATGTTCCAAATCAAATCTGCTCAGAGTTTACAAGTTTGTTATTCTGTGTTAATTAACATGTAAGAATGGCAGACCCTTATGGGATGGTCAATATGCCTAAACATAGCTTACATGGAGAAAGAGGAAGAAGGGCACAACTGAGGATCCACCTAGGCTCCAAATTGCTTGGTTTGGTTTGTTTAATGACAAATAAATAAAGAAGGGAGCTTCTTGAAAGTCACCTGCTTGGAAACAGATCACCTGCTTCACCTGTCTCAAGGGTCTGTGCTGTAACAGAAGGCAATATTGGTGCAAAATGATACAAGAGACCGTATCGTCTCCATTGTTGTGAGCCTCCAAGACCAGGCTGAGTGGAGCCCCATGGACCCTGATCTGGTCTCACAGCTGACCCTGCTGCAAGCAGAGGGTTGAACTAGAGATGCACTGAGGTTCTTTGAAGCCTGAATTGTCCCGTGATCCCATTCTCTGTCAGGCAGAAGGCTGGAGCAAGAGGATTTCCAGCTCCTGCATCTCAGACCTTCCTGCTGGAGTTCTTAGCATTTGTCCACACTGCTCTTGAGGTTGTGCAGACCTGCATCCTGGAGCTGCTCTTCGCTCTGCTTTGATGTGTGTCAAGAGTCCATGAGCAGCCACAGGGTTATAGGAAAAGCCCACCTACCCAGCCAGGATTCCAGTGTACAATGAAATCAGGAGAGACAACAAAGGCTCAACTTCTCTCCACGTATGCCAGAAAACAGCCTATGGGCTAGTTTTAGTTGGATTTCCCTACAAATGAGTACCTTTTGTGCTCTTGGCAAGCATTAACTGAGTTTTCACATGTGCTGTGAGCTGTGCCTTTTATGGAGGGACCCACAGGGAATGAATACTTGTCTTCAGGGAAGGGCTTACACAACAATGGGGGAGAAGGCAACCACTCAGCAGTGACAGAAAATTAAATATCAGATTGTCCTTTGTTCACAAACAGTGCCTATTGCATGCACTGGGTGGGGCAGGGATCCCACCATGAGTTCATATCACTAACTGCCAGCTCAGCCTGGAGAAGAGGAGGCTCCAGGAGACCTTAAAGCAGCTTTCAGTGCCTAAAGGGGCTACAAGAAAGCTGGAGAGGGGCTTTGGAGAAGGGCCTGTAGGGACAGGACAAGGAGGAATGGTTTTAACCTGACAGAGGAGAGGCTGAGATGAGCTCCTAGTCAGAAGTTCTTCCCTGTGAGGGTGGTGAGGCCCTGGCACAGGCTGCCCAGAGAAGCTGTGGCTGCCCCATCCCTGGCAGTGTTCAAGGCCAGCTTGGACAGGGCTTGGAGCAACCTGGTCTAGTGGGAGGTGTCCCTGCCCATGGCAGGAGGGTAGAACTAGATGATGTTTAAGGTCCCTTCCAAACCAAACCATTCTATGAATCTATGATTCTGAAGGATTTAACATGGGTTTTCAAGGGAAGTCTCATGGAAGACTGAAGAGGCATTACCCAAGGAAAGCCACTTTTCCCCCGCAGAGTAAATGTGTTTCTCTTCTTACTCCTTCTGCTCAGCTTCCTACTTGAACATCAGTCTGACTGGGAAACACAGCAACCAGGAATTCAGGTAACTACCATCAAGTCCATGGAGTTTACCAGGTTGCATCCAGCCACTGAATCCACTGAGCAGATGGTGTGCCTCTGGTGATACCTGCCATCAGAAGTGTTGGGAGCAGAGGAGAATAATCTGCATGCCAGTACCTTTACTCTATTGCTGAAGCCAGTCTCATATGGAATATCTGAACAAGGCCCTTTTGGGAGATGAACCAAAGCCAATTAGTTTCAGACATGCTTAAGCAATGCTCCAAGGCCACGGAAAGACCACTGTCTTGCACATTTGCTCCAGGAAGCAATGGGCAACAGAGCCTTTGACTATAAGCGTGAGTTAGAGTGATCTGTTGTATAACCACAGGTTCCCCTCGACTGCACTCCACAGTGCTGCAGATCTTATTCACTATGTCCGGAAAAAAATGTAAAGGTAAGCATGGACTGTTTTGCCTAAGAAAGAAAGACACCCTGGACCTTCTGCATGAAGTGGGCTATCATTGCAAGGACATCAGGGCTTTGTTACCAATGGGTCTATACATTCAGATATGAATATGTGCTTTATCACTAGGAGCAGGCCAGCAAAGGATAAAATAATCCATGCAGTGACTGTAAAAGGATATCCCAAGCTAGTGGGCAACCTCCATTTACTGAAGAAAATGTTTGTTTTCCCAAACAGGGGTATGAAGTTAATCCTCAAAAGGAGAAATCTAAGTCCTGTGCTACTCTCTGCAGGATTTCTCCTACTTCATTAAACTCTGACATCTCAGAGGGCAAATCCGCATTGTCACATGTCACTTGTGCTTGAAAAAAAATGTGTGTATCAATGCTTAATACAAGCTTATTTTTTCTTCTTATTTTGCAAGTGTAATTGTGTAGTAAATCGAACTGCAGTCTTTTATTTACTTGTTAGCATTAAGTGTGTGTCAGGCCATATGTAAACAAGGGTATTAGCACAGATCTGGAATAGAGTCAGCCTGTGGCAGCTGAAGACATGGTCCATATCTCTTTGCTTTACCAGGAGGGTTTGAGGGAAAGGTGACCAGAAGGAGCAGTGACTTAAGCTTGGATTGATAGGCTGGTAAATGCCCTTATTCGCAAAGACAGTCATATGATATTCCTGGCTGGCAATTTCACCATGGAGATTTTTGTCTAATCTAACGTTGCTTTTCCTGCGAGTCTTTCTGTCCAGGCTGATGAAATTTTCTAATGCTTGCGGGAACAAAATTTCCAGGAGGTCTCCGAAGCATGCCTCCCTGCTGCAAGGTGAGGGGAGGCAAGCACAGGAAACCTGCAAGTACTGGGACTGCAGCCTGTGGGAGGGGTATGGGCTGCCCCTCAGATGCTACCCCACAGATTTCTGTTCCTGGCTGCCTTAGAATTGACCTGAAATGCTTTCTTCTGTTCCTGGGGGATCATTATGGACATTCTGGTATTTACAAATGCAGGAAGAGAGTGTGTCTCATGAGCAGGAGATAACACAGATCGTGCAGTGTCCCTAAATGGTTTTGTGGTAGCAATTGATGAAAACACCCTATTTGGGTAAAAGTGTAACACACAAGAAAATCAATCTTCCTGTAATGTTTTCCAGCACTAAGTAAATCACTACAGTGGTGTTCAAAACTGTATGCCTGATTTCCAGTCTGGGTTTATCTGGCATCTGCTTCAGATGCTGGGATGTGCTCTGAACTCATCTGCTGCACCCAACAGCCTCCTCTGTCAAATTTCTTCTTCCCAGGAAAGTGCTTACAGACAGTGCTCACAATCTCCTTGATAAATGATGCAGCCCGCACAGCCTGGCCCCTGTGCCTTCACCTTGTGTGATTCCTTCCTGTACCCCTTCCTCCAAGGCTCTGTCCAACCTGGCCTTGAACACTGCCAGGGATGAAGCATTCACCACTTCTCTGGGCAGCCTGTTCCAGGTCCTCACCACCCTCACCGTAAAGAACTTCTTCCTTATATCTAACCTGAACTTCCCCTGTTTAAGTTTGAACCCATTCACCCTTGTCCTATCATTACAGTCCCTGATGAATAGTCCCTCTACAGCATCCTTATAGGCCCCCTTCAGTTAGTGGAAGGCTGCTCTGAGGTCTCCATGCAGCTTCTATTCTTCAGGCTGAACAACCCAATTTTCTCAGCCTATCTTTGTATGGGAGGTGCTCCAGCCCTCTGATTATCCTCATGGCCTCCTCTGGATTTGCTCCAGCAGCTCCATGGCCAATGATTCTCCCTTTTTCATCGCTCACATACAATTTACAAAGCACTCTCTCTGCCTTTCTACCAGAGATTCATGATTGTTCGCCTTACTTCCATTCTGGGATCAGCATCAGCAGAGATTTTACCTGTTCTGTCACAAAACTGTCACATCTCTGCAGAGATGAAGGTTTACTTCTTGTAGTCCAGCTTACCTTCTTTCTGTGCACAAGGATTTCCAGTCCAGCAGGTTTACCAGCTTACTCCATAGCTGCTTCTACAACAAGGTGAACCCCTCTTCTGTTTTCTGTATCCCCCACTTTGGCACTGGGGTCTGGCTAAGCCAAGAGGTGTGGCTGTGGAAGGACAGACCATGTCCAGCCCTCAGTGGATACTGTAGCCTGTGCAAGGAACTGGCAGTGAAGAGAGGGGTGGTGATGAAGGGGCTCCAAGCTGGGGGTCCTTCAGGTCAGCCAGACCTCATCAGGCAGAACTCAGTGAGGGAAACACATCTGCAGCAGACCAGGGCAGAAAGACACTTGTCCCATTCTATGCTACTCCAGAACCTTTTGCCAGCACCACATTTCTTTTTGATGGTCTTCTCGGTGCTTGTTCATGGGAAGAAGATCCCACCAGAGAACTATTCATCATGCTCTGAGGATGGGCAGGCCAGAAAAGATGATGCTGGGAGTTAGGGAAGGCAGAGCTAGGTCTCAAGTTCTTACTCACAAGGCCGTTCCTGCAGATGTTCAATGTTTAACACCCCAGGGTGCTCTCTCTGCTCTGCAGCCACAGGCAGAATAGCAGCTCATGCACAGCCACTTGGGCAAACCAGCTTGACCCCAGGACACAGAGCACGCAGCATGTCAGCTGCTGCAGTGTGGATGCACCAGGACACTAAGGAAAACCTGGGGCTACATTGTGCTGGCCTCTGAGCTGCAGATCAGCACTACCCGGTGTGGCAGAAGTTGCTGGGGTCAGTATTGCCAGGCTGTGTGTTTCTGTAGGCGTGCTCTGCAGACTCGCCCGTCATCTTTTCAGAGAATGGAGCCACGCCAGGAGATGCCACTTCAGCCCTGACCCCCTGCAACACCCTGCAGAGCTGAGCTATCATTTCCTTGGTCATTTTGAACTGATGTTTGATTTGAATGGTGTTCAAATCAGCAGCTGGCTGTTGACAGTGCTATATTCCAGGTGTCTCACACGAGGGGTACAGCAGATAGGGATAACACAGCCAGTGAGGCCAATGCAGAGGCAAAACAAGCCCAAAGTAGTCTGAGCAGTGCCGCAAATAAATGTGACAGCCAATGCACTGCCAGAGCCACCAGCTGCTAGTACACATGCAGCAACTTTAACCATAAGGCGACCTCACAACCCTCTTCCTTCAGTTTTCAGGACAAAATGGAGCAGGAATTCTGTCATCAACAGTGTCCAATCAGCCTTAGCTCCGCTTCATTCCTTCTGCCTTAAGCTACAGAGGCAGCCTTCCAGGGGAGCTCCTGCCTGTCACCAGTTGCAAGGATGGACGTGCCATGGGGGCAGCCCAACAGGATGTTTCCAGGCTTGATACTTGGGCATAGTCTTTGGCATTCGTGACCACAGATTACTGTCTGTGCCAACCATGAATGTGAAAAGCTGGCATGCAAGTGTGTTTTCTGTTCATAAAGTATAAGCTTTCTGTGGTAGTGAAGTGTCCACGTGAGAGCAGCTTTGTGCGGTGCCCAATTGTGGCTGCCGTGGGGGGGGTTTCTGCTATAGAGGCCATAGAGGCAAATCCCCAGGGACACTGCAGGAGCAAAACACCATGTCTCCTGTGAAGGCACATGGGTCATATTAAGCCTAGGCAAAGCAGGCAGTTGCTCAGGGCAGCGTGTGGCTGGGCAGGCAAAACTGTTCTTTGCGAGGGCAATGGGAAGGCAGACAGTGATGACTGATGCAAGGTATCAGGGAGCACAGGGCTGGAGCCACACCTGGACTGGTGGGAAGAGCAGAACATCTTCATTGTAATGATGTATGTAGAACTATTTTAAACATTGCAATTTTAGCTAATTCCATTGCTGAAATAAGTAATAGATACCTAGTCAACATCCTGTTAGGCATCCTGTTGAGCTGCTGCTTCTTTCAGCTGCTTTCTCAGAGTTAGCTAAAATTGCTGATCTCTTCATCCATCCGAGCCTGTTTGGGTATTGCAGGAGCAGTATCCAGAATTTTCATCCAGCAGCATTGGAGCAAGGTGATGGAGAGGAGATGTTTCTACTCAATGATCTTAAAGGTCTTTCCCAACCTAAATCATTTTATGATTCTTGGAGCAACTGGAGGAAGGAAATAGTAGGGCTGTTGAATTGAATCCCCTGTATTTAGAAGTCAAGAAATGTCTCTGAAAGCTTCTTAGGCATGTCTTTCCTTGTGCTGGAGAGACAGACTCACTGCTCGTCAATGGGCAGGCAGGCAACACTGTGCGTAAATAACATGACAGTTCTGGGTTCAGCGCTAACAGTTATTTTTCTCCTTCTTAGTAGCTGATGCAGTGCTGTGTTTTCGACTTTAGTCTGAGAATAATGCTGATAACACACCTATAGTTTAGTTGTTGCTAAAAAATACTTACTCCAATCAAGGACTTTCTCAGTCTCATGCTCTGCCAGTGAGGAGGGGCACAAGAAGCTGGGAGGAAGCAGAGACAGGGCACCTGACTCAAACTAACCAAAGGGGTATTCCATACCACAGCACATCATGCCCTGTATAGAAACTGGAGGGAAGTTACCAGATCACTGCTGGGCTTGGGCTGGGTATTGGTCAGCAGGTGATGAGAAATTTTATTGTGCATCACTTGTGTTCATTGTTTTCTTTTCCTTTTTCCCTTTTAGTTTTACATTCTCTCCCTTTGTTATTCCCCTCATCATTATTATTATTATTGGTAGCAGTAGTAGTTTTGTATTATACCTTAGTTTCTGGACTGTTCTTATCTCAACCTGCGGGATTTACATTCTTTTGATTCTCCTCCCCATCCCTCCGGGAGCAGGGGGAGGAGAAAAGCGGGGGAGTGAGCGAACAACTGCATAGTTCTGAGTTACTGGCTGGGCTTAAAACATGACAGTCCTGATGTCATGTTCTTTAGGAAAGATGTTTAGGAAAAGATCCAAATTCTGGTGACTTCCTGAACTTCCTTTCTTGCCCTAGGAGGCCAAAGCCAAGGATGAAGGGAAAGGCTTTCCCAGAATGCCGTGTTCAGACCAGGCTGAAACAGACTACTCATTAACCTTACGAAACCAACACATGGCTGAGCCAGGGAGAGGACGTAAGCGAAAGGAAGACAAGATGCTGCTCAATGTAGATAGAAACTTGTGTGTTTGAGCAGCCAGATGCTGATTATATACAAACCAGTAGTTACAGTGTCCTCAAACATGTATGGTTTTCTGCAGGGAAAAGCAGATGTGTAAGCCTGAGGAGTTCCCTACTGCAAAAGTGTGATGTTCTCATGGTAAAAAATGGTCAAAACAGTGCTCCAAAGCAAATAACTGGAAGAAGGGAAATATAACCCC
>NW_009920455.1:8136-26014 GCF_000696875.1 Nestor notabilis | reverse complement strand
CCCTTCCCAGCGCTCCAGCTGGCAGCCGGCGCAGCCACCGGTGCAGCGCTGCGACGGCAGGGTGGCACGGGGCTGAGCCAAACCCTCCCCACGGCCCCCCCGAGTCCCGAGGGGAACCGTGCAGGCTTCTGCCTCCTTTCCCCTTTAGGACCATTCCTCTTCCATTCATTGTATCTCATCTGGCTTGTTCCTGGAGTGGTTTAACTGAGGGCTTCTCACAAAGAGCCATCTCTGCCTTCTTCAGCTTTCACAGCCAGGACCCATGAGCGCTTTAGCGTGTCGCTGACACACGCACAGAGGGTGACATACAAGTGAGCAGCAAAGGCACAAAGTCTCCAGCGTACCTAGAAGGAGCTTGGGACTGTCCCTGGGGTGTGTGGCCATCTGAGGGCACATGCCCTCAGCCACATGAGTGTCACACGTTGTCCATCCCAGCAAGGGTGACCAGCAATGGAGGACATGAAAACTCTGCATAGGTGCATAGGTGCATAGGTGCATGGTCCCATGTCAGCATCAGGATGGGGCTCTCCACCCTTCCCCCTCCTCCTCTCCTGCCTTCATCGCCCTCAGGATAGCCCTTGCCCTTCCTAACCCATCCTGGCTTTCCCCTCTCCTCCCATCCTGCAAATCTGATGTTCTTGCATCTAATGAATGCAATCAGTGCAAATGGGTTTATTCTCATTAAGCAAGCCATACAGGGCCTGGTGCTGGCACTGGGGTAGGCAGCAGCGTGGTGTGCAGGGAGCAACATCTCACCTCCACTTTCCCCGGGTGCTCCACACCTCCTCCGGCTCAGCAGATGCTGCTGGCTCGGCAGTGCTGCCACTGCTCCAGAGCTGAAGCCTGGGGAGGTGAAGATGAAACAGAACAAGCCTGGGAAATGGAGGAGAGCCAGTGAGGTATGGCAACAGCTGAACACTGCCTGGCTTGGCACGTCAAGCAGCCGAGGTGTTGCAGGAGCGACAGTTGGTTTGCTCCTTTGCAGCGACACCAATGTTTTTTCTTTTAAGCTAGCCCGATGGACACTGCAAGGGATGGGGAGCTGGGAGTCAAGCCTGCCATGCAGAAAAGTCAAAAACACGCTTCTTCTGTTGGCCAGGGATGGGCAACATTTGCTGGTCGCTGAGATGCTCGTAACACGCATGGAAAACTGAAATACCTACGCAGCATCCATGCTGAGCTCAGTGGCGATGGGTTTCACTGCAAAACCCACACTGCCACCTTCCTTCTGGTCCAGAGATGACCTGAGGCTAAGCAGCCTCAAGCTGTGGCTGGCTGCCTAGCTGGGAAATCATTTGCCCAGGAGGACCCTTCAAAATCAGAGTGAAAATTCAGGACTTTAGATTTGGTAGGAGCAGAGCATCTTTCTGGAAGCACTGGGGAAAGGGGGTGGGTGCAAGGGGGATGCTTTGCTGCAGCCTGGGTGCAACCCCTTTCCCAGCCTCATACTGCAGCAAGGACAGGACTCAGACCCTCATAGTCTCCCCAGAACAGCCCCAAACGAGGCTGCTCCGGACTATGGGCTGGACCACAGTGGGCCAGATTCTATGCTGGGTGTGCTGGAGGTGGCACTGGGTAGAGCTTGTACTCACTGCCAGGGATGGGAGAAGAAGGAAAGCAGAGGGGAAAGAATGGGCACTCAAGCTAGAGCTTTAGATGTCTCTTAATTTCTGAATGTCTCTGATTTTGAGCAATGTCGCACCCTGAATGAGCCCAGTCCTCCCTGAGCTGGCTTATCCTGCAGGAATAGAAAGCTGTGGCTCGGCAGTGGCTGAAACCCTGAGAGGCTTCCCTTTCCCTCACCAACGGGCACAAAGCTCCTGCCAAACCCCACACCCTGTCAGGGAGACCCTCTAACCCCACCGGGAAGAGGACCCAGCCACAACCAGGATGGAAACCCACCTCCCCAGAGGCCGGCGCACACAGAGTATCATCTCCAAAGGCTTGAAACAAATCCAAAATTTTATTTCCAACGAGTACACAGACTACACGGGATGGGGATGCGCTACATCACAACGCCGACCTCCCTGCGCTGGCTTTCGGTTACCACCACCCCCTCCCCAAAAGCCTGGCAGCAGCAGGTTGGCACTGGAGGGACGGACTTGGTCCCACCACCAGCAACCTTGGCAGAAAATAAAAAGTCCTTTTCCAGTACTCCAGATATTTTTTCTTTAAAAGCCTGGGGGTAGAGTTGGATGTCATTTGAAACCATGCTGGAAATACAGCATCGAGATGGAGAGATGGCTGGTATTTCTGTTGCGAGGGGGAAACGATCTTGGCAGGCAATCTCTACTTGGCTAACAAAGGCGTATCTGTGCAAATATAAATACTGGGGTGAAATACCTGGCAGCACACCAATGTCAACACCACTACCAACATGAAATAAAGACCAGCAATGTAAAACACCTTCAATGAGTAGTTTAGGCTAATTCAACACCCCCCACCCACCCTTCATGCATCTTTATATTTCTTCATTTATATATTAAGAATTCGAGTTGTAAAATACATAAGTCGTTAAAAAAATTATTACAAACCACTTCGTGACAGCATTGGAGAAGGGTTGGGGTGTGAGCCCCGGGTCAGACCGGCTGCGCTTCACTCTCTGTGACAGTAAATCAGTGTTAAAAACAAAAGACAAGCCCGGGACGGGGTATTTACACATCTGCCTTGCAACATCAAGAGTGAAACCAGCTGCAGAACAAATTACTTCATCCGTCCTTCATCCTAAAGCTATGTAAGCTGTAGTAAAAAGACTGAAACAGGGAGGTTAGGGGGGGCCGAAAGCCACGGTGGGAGGACTGGGACCATCTAGGCTACTCATGTCCTATAAATGTTCCCAGATGCCAAAAGTTTGGAGTCTACTGTAAGAAAAACTGGTCTTCTCTGTAGAAGACTACAAAAAGAGTATGAAAAGGTAGAAAAAACAAAAATGCACTTGTTACGGGCTAGAAAGATTCTCTGAAAGGTACATAAAGACTATTGCCCTCTTGGATCCATAGGGATTTTTAAGCTGATACCTGATTCAGAACTAGTTTAGCCAGGTCACTGCAGACCCCCAAACCCCCTATCTGACACCCACCTAATTTTGTACGCAAATCCCCAAGTTGTGATTCCCAAAGTTTCCCAGGAGTGTAGATGAGCGGGGAGAGCTGTGAGCTGTTTAGCAGCGGAAAGGAGAGACAAGCCACAACCGCAAAAGTATGAAACCCAAAGCGGAGCCAAAAAAGGTGGCATGCGTCCCCAAAACGCTGGCGGCAGATGAACCAGACCTGGGAATAATTCCCCAGCCTGACACGGAGCTCAGGCTGTGTGTAAACAAGGTATCAGGCACCTCTGTGAAGGGGTGGCCCCACACTCCCCAGGCCGCTCCCCCATCCCTACCCATTGCGGTAGGGCTGCAGTGGTGGGTGTGGGAAGGGGCAAAACCATCCTGCCATGGGGCAGCATCCCACCTTGGGCAGCATCCTGATCCAGCCCCAAGGAGAGGAGATGCTGCTGAGATGCCAAAAGAGCAGGACACAGAACAAGGGAGGAGGGCAGAGGCACAGAGGTGTAGGAAAAGAGGAAAGACCCGGAAAGAAGTGGTCGACTTTGATTTTCGGATTTCTAGCTACCCCCAACGCCCAGGGGTACCCTAATGCAGGAGGTATTTCAGGCACATCTAAGGCATTGCAGGAGTTGCCTTTGCTTTCAGAATCGCCTCGGTTTCCTCCCTACAGCTTTTTCCACCAGCACATGGTGTCAAATGATAGAAAAGTCTGGAGCGGATGAACAGAGATAAACTCTCATGCACTACCACTGAACGTTGTCACAGGAGTATGAAGCACCAACCACAACACATGATTCACTTTTACTTGCAGAGCTGAAGCTAACCATATACAAAATGTTAGCAAGTGGGGTTCTCTGGAAACACGGAGCTCCCAGCACGCAGGGGGCAGGCAGGAGCTGCCGCGTCCTCGCTAACCCACCACGGGGCCGCTCAACCCCTCCCTGTGCTACGCTACCGCCAGAAACTAAAACGCACAAGACCAAACATTGAGTAACATCATAGTTCATCTAACCTGTCAATATACATCTGACAACTTAAATAAAAAATAATATTTTTGAAAGAAACCAACAATATCATTCTAAGAAGGCTATACACATCCTTAGCAGTTACTTTGCTCAGCACAGCTCTGGTGCTTTTAAATATGGAACAATAAAACAATTTTGTGAGCAGAGAAGTGACACAGATTTATTCTTTACATAATTTTTTTTTTCTTTCTAGGCAACTCTACAGACTTCAGATCTTTTGCCTTGCAATGCAGATCATCTTATTCCCCCAAAGGTAGCCAGGTTCTTTAAACATGCACATCTCTGTAGCTTCCAGGCCGTGTATTTTACTTATTTTTGTTTAAATTCTGCGGACTAGCAGGTTGTCCCCATTCCTAAAAACTCTACATCAGTGTTCAGGGTGGCCTGAGTGCTGGTCAGGCTCCTTGAGGGTTTACAGGATAACACAGAAGAACTTCTTCTCTCTAAAAGGGTTTTCTGAGGCCGGGACGGGGGTCAATAGAGGGTCCTCCTTGGCGTGGGCTTCACAGTACGCCATCAGGTCTGCTGCTGCTTTTGACACCTGGAATAGAAGGAGCCCCGTATTAGGGACAGGCTGTGCTGGGGACATCCCACCTGAGAGATGGGATGTCCCACGGGGCTGGCCTCACAGCACCCCTGGGCAGGTAACACCATAAGGTAGCCAAAGACCTGACCAATGAGCCAACAGCACGTCCCTGGTGGAGCTGATTTTTCACATGTGGACTCTAAGCTTGCTTGTCAACGTGCGTTCCCATGAGCATCCTTCACATCCTTCACCCATTCGCATCTTTCACCTGACTTGAGTGTAGCAAGGACCGACTTCAGGAGGCACCACATCCCTGACAGCTCTGCCCTCCATCCCTCAGCAGGGGCATCCACAGCTGCTACAGCAACATTTGCTGCCCTCAGCCACCGACCTTACTGTTTATTCAGAACACAGCGGCAGCTCCTGAGCTGCCCTACCTCACTCCAGACCTGAGAGGTAAGGTTTTACTTGCAAGCACCAAGAGATGCCTGCAGCCAGCAGCCAGCCCCAGAGCACCACTTTCCTAAGGACTGTCATCCAAAACCACCTCAGTGGAGAAGATAAACCCTCTGGGATCTCAAGCTTAAGCCAATGAGTTTATGCATGCCCAGAAGCAGCAATTCCACTGGGGTGGAGCAGAAGTGGTCAAAGCAGAGGAAACACCTTCCGGAAAGGATTTGGCTTTCCATAGGAAACAGGCTTTCAGAGTTGCCCTGGTAACCTCAAGGCTGAGCACTGCCCAAAGGACACTTTAAACCAGCAAGTGCAACAAACAGCACAGGTTTAACCTGTTCCCAAGAAGGTGAGATGCCTCATGGAGAGTCGCTTGTCCCTCCCCCTGGCAGAGCTCCAGGTGATGCTTCCAGCAGCTTTCCACAGGCAAGCATATCCTGCTGCCTTCAGCCACGGCCATAGGAATCACTTAAGATGAGCATCCTCCATAAACACCGCCCTTCACTGCATCCCAGCTCCCATAACGTGCTTTTGGCAGCTGCTCAGCAGCAGACACCACCTCGCAGCATAACTCTGAGCCGACAGCCAACTCCTGAGATGGTGTCAAGTGATAGAAAAGCCTGAAGCGGATGAACAGAGACAAACTCTCATACCTTTATCCTGTCGATGTTGGCCTCCATCTTAAGCTGCTCCACCAGCTTGCGGGCTTGCGCTATGCTAGCAGTGTTGTTGCTAGCCATGGGCAGGCCAGGCACGCTCTCCAGACAGGCTGCGGGTGCAAACACACAAGTGAACTGCTGAGCTGGCCAGAGAGCTGCTCCCAGCCCTGAAAAACACCCCAGATCACAGAATCATGGAATGGTTTGGGTTGGAAGGGACCTTCAAGATCATCCAGTTCCAACTCTCTGCACTGGGCAGGGACAACTTCCACTAGACCACGTTGCTCCAAGACCCGTCCTGGCCCCCCTCCAAGATGCAACCTGGCCTTGAACACTGCCAGGGATGGGGCAGACACAGGTTCTCTGGGCACCCTGTGCCCACGCCTCAGCACCCTCACAGGGAAGAACTTTTTCCTAGTATCTAATCTAAATCTCCCTTCAGTCAGTTTAAAGCCATTTCCCCTTGTCCTACCCCTATATGCCGTTGTCAGAAGTTCTTCTCCAGCTTTCTTTTTTATACAAGGACAGTGAGCCACCAGCCTTTGAGGGTAGATGGGTAGTCACTCACTGCCAGTGGTACCCTCCAGTGCCCTCCCCATCATTCCCAGAGCAGGGAATGCCCTAAGAGCCATGCTTAGGTGACACTGGGACCTTCTAGAGCACAGCAGGACCCCAGCTGAGCTGTATTGTCTTTTGCTGTTATATGAAAGGCTGTGGTGGCAACAAGGCAAAAGGAAATCAGAGAATGGGCTCCCCCTGGGCAGCCCTGGGCTGCCTGGAACTCCAGGCTCATTAACCTGCCCCAAACCAGGCACATCATCCAGCCCCACACCAATGCCCATGCCCAGCCTTCATCCTGTGTCCCTTGGCCTCCCTTGCTTTGTCCCTGCTGCCAGCTTGCACATTCAGATGCTAAACAGGATGCTGAGTTTCCTGTTTCTCAAGATTTCTACCCCAGGCAGGCTCATTAAGTCCACACCATCTCGATCACGGATGTTTTTCTGCTGCTTTATAACAGCCGCGAGCTCCGGTGGCCAGAAACCCAGCTTTCAGCTCCTCCAGCAGCCGATGCTTTTGCAAGCAGCAAGTATTTTACAGTGTGGGCACAGCCACGCCGTGTTGGCCCCTGCCTGGCTGGGGCTGCCTGCGAGCTTGAAAATAGGGCTTTTGGGGGTGTCCTGCAATAGCAGGGCACAGTGAGCTTCCTGCCAGCTCCTCAGGCAATAGGACAAGGATGGCACAGCCCTAAAATTAGGGGCTTTTTAGGGAGGACTGGAAAGCTATGAGCACGTTCAGCTCAAGCCCATCTTGGAGGACATAGAGGAGGACAGAGGCTAATCCTGGGATCTACAGAAAGAAACAACCTGGCACTGAGCAAGGTACTCATCCTTGAAGGTGACTGGAGTCATGCCAGAGGAGCTGGGGTTTCAGATGAGACTCCTCCCCAGCCACCCCCTGTCCCATGGGAAGTGCGAGGAGGAGTTATTTTTTACCAGAAGCAGGTCTCTCCGGTGATACGTTCCTCTAGGGGAAGATCTGCTCCTCTTGGCCGTTCACTACCTTTGAATAAAGAGAATATAAAAAAGAAAAAAGGAGCCAGGTTAGGTTGCTGTGGTGCCAGTCAACACAAGACCATTATTTATGGCATCAGGAAACCCAGAGCCCTCACAGATGCCGAGTCCTATACCCTGCCAGGAAGGCAGAAAGGCTGTGGGTTTCCTTCCGTATCCCCCCACCTCCCTGTGCCCTCCAAGCACATCCCCCAGTGACATTATTTGTTCATATTCAGTGAGATTTTCGGCACAGGAAGAGGTTTCAAGCCAGTGGGCAACTATCCGAGGGCTGTTGGCAGCCAGGCTTTTAGCTGGTCTCCAGCAGCCCCACAGCACATCCGAGCACGCTGTAGGATGCACAGCGAGAGGGGATGCAATTTAACCGTCTGGTGCACAGAGCATGTGGCAGGGCAGAAAGAGCATCTCTTGGGGAAGGCTGCCAAAATCCTCCCCCTCTTTGCCACAGCCCAGCTCCCACCATGCATCCCCAACAGCCCAAGCTCCTGCCCATGGCTGCTCTCATTGGGCAAAGCTCTGTGCCATCACTTGAGGTTTAGCTCAAGCATGTGCACTGTTTCCATGCTGGTTTTTCTCAGCTCTCCCCCATTTTTTTTTGCTGGAGCAGCAGGATGCCTCTCTCCTGCTTTTGCTTTCAGTTCTCCCTGCAAAGCCACAAAGCGGATGGTGGTGGCAGTGCCACCACATCTGTGGTGCAGCAGCTGGTGCTGGGCTGGTGGGAAAGCCAGTGGCCATAGAGGTGTTCACCAACCAACATGCCATTGCATGGTTTGAATGATGTAGAGACTTTTCTAATGCAGTAAATGTTATTCTCAGTGATGTTGTGCCATTTCATACAGAGGACCATGGTCTGTTGGTGCTCCGGTGGCAGGGAGTCACTTAGGGACTGTCATGGAAAGAGGCACAGGAGTGGGAACGACTGCTGAGAGCTTCTGTATGGCTGATACAGCCCTGATCTTTTACAAAATATATGTATCCAACCCTGCTACCAGCCTTCTGCAAGGAAACTCTCCCATGCTCTTACTATGTCTAGCCCTAGAGGCAGTAAGGAGGAAAAGACAGACCCAAAAATAAGGCCAGAGAAGACTGAGACCCTGCTGGGACAGGGGAGGGACATCTGTGCAAGCACCCTGCTGTGCATAGGGCTGCTGGGATGATGCTGGGGACCCGGCTGATGCTCAGCCAGCTCACAGGACCCTTGTAACACCAGCAGCTGGCCATGCTTGGCCCCTCTGCAGATACCTCATGTATGAACTTGAACCAGTTTGGGGCCAGTGATGGATTTGCAGTGTTTCCACTGGGTGGAACTGGCGAGCAACTGGGTGGGCTTCCTTCAACATGAATACAGAAAAATAGCAGATGGCACTTCAAAGTGAGCTCGTGAACATCCCCCACCAAAAACCAACCCCTGCAACAGTGCAGGCACTGGTTGGGCAGTGGTGAGGCTGTTCAAACAGCACAGCCACAAAAGCTGCTTTAATTCCAACATGAGGACACCCCACTATACCCCCAGGAGAGTGTGGAGCCACCAGGAGCAAACCCAAAGACTTTTCATTTGGATTTGACTTAAGCCAAGCCAAGCTGCTAGAGCGTCCTCCTCTCCTTCTACCCCTAGTGCCTCTTTACTACGAATTGTAGTCATCCAAACTACACCCTGGCAGGTGCCTCTGCAGCACCACCGTGACTAAGATGATTGCAGGCAGCTGCCTGCTGCCTTCACCCAGGAGCAGCACTGCCTACACCAAAGCAATACGTGTATTTATATCTCTTCCCAGGACCCAAGGAGGTGCTTGGACTGCTGCTGAACTCTATGCTGAATGAGAAAATGTGTGTTTAAGTACATAGTGGGCAGATGCCGAGAGCATTAGACTTCAGACAAATTAAAACCACCCTGGAAAATATATAAATCCTCAGACTAGAGGAAAAATGCTGAAATATTTGAGTGGCCGTTAGAAGGAAATTATTATTTCTTTGTTGGGGCAAGTCCAGAGAAGGGCCACAAGATTGATACGGGGTCCTGAACACCTCCCATATGAAGACAGGCTGAGAAAGTTGGGGCTGTTCAGCCTGGAGAAGAGAATCTGCATTGAGACCTCTGAGCAGCCTTCCAGTTTCTGAAGGGGGCCTACAAGGTTGCTGGAGAGGGACTCTCTTCATCAGGGACTGTAGAGATAGGACAAGGGCTAATGGGTTCAAACTTAAACAAGGGAAGTTCAGGTTAGATATAAGGAAGAACTTTACTGTGAGGGTGGTGAGGCACTGGAATAGGTTGTCCAGAGAAGTGGTAAATGCCCCATCCCTGGCAGTTGGGATGTGCCAGGTTGGACAGAGCCTTGGGTGACATGGTCTGGGAGGGCTGGAACTAGATGATATTAAGGACCTTTCCAACCCAAATCATTCTACGATTCTTTCCAGGCATCTTATTTCCTAGCAGTGTCATTCCTCCATGGGCAGGCAGTGGGAGTGGAGCTTTCAGAGCTGGGGCTGGGGACGTGGTGGATGCAGTGAACCCACCTGACCCCATTCGGGGAATCTAGATATTCCCAGCACAGCAGGTAATAGCAGCCCTTGGACACAGCAGGTTTGTACAGGCTTAATGGCACTCACAAGGGAATACACACGGCGCCTAATTTCATCCATTTAATGGCACATGTGCCTGGATAATGTGACTCCCGACCACAGGTTAATGAGTAAGCATGCTATTCTATTTTCATGCTAATGATGTTTAGCATGTACAGTACATGGATATTGTCTCTTTTGGGCTCTTCACTGTAATCACAACTCAGGATTTCGCCAAGTTGTTTCAATACTTGCCTGTTGTGCAGAGGCATCACGGGTTATTTACTGTATGTGGCAACAGATCTCATTCAGTTAAAAGGACGAAAATGTGCTTTCAATGAATGTCTGGACTCAGAAATTTTGCTGCTGATTTTTGCTAGCTGTTACCTATGCCCTAAAAAGCACCTAATTTTTTGCTGACTGTTTAACAAAGAGCCATTGACATATTTGAATGACACTTCTTTCATCAGTGGTACCCAGCCAAAACAGAGATCAAAAATTGGGATTTAGCTGGGCAAAGGGTGAGGGATGTTCCTGACATTGGCACACTATCTAGCATTTATGGCTGTGTCTGCTTTTGCTCTGCTCGGTCTTCAGAGTTTACTCAGGATATGGAGCAACAAAACCCAGCCCATGAGCTGCCCTCCATCACTGCTTCATCATGCACACAATGAGCTGCTGCGTAACAGGATGAGACTGGGGTTTAATTTGCTCCACATTGAAAGCCTCCATTGCTTCAGGCCAAAGGACAAACATCCCTCCTCCATCCATAATCACATCTACCTTGCTTTCTGGATGCATTTCTCTCTCCCAGCACATTTATGCACCCCTTTTAGAGATTCCTGATCCAGGGGAGAGCGTTGGTGCTGCTCCCATGCCCCTGTCCCTGAGCAAATCATCACAGAGGCACTGTCCCCCATCCCTCCTGCCAGCACACAGCCCAGCCACTAGAGACTCATTTAAGTCAGCAGTAAATTAATTTGCCAAGTTGCCTGCTGCTCCCCATCCAGCTCCAGCCTGGTGAGCCGCCAGTGCTGCCTCTTGGCACAGCCTGGCACAAGCTGCCTCACCATGGCACTGCCTCGACCCAGGAGCAAGGCAAAATGCCATGTACAACCCAAAAAAGCCACTGTGAAAAGAGCATTTCCTGATGCCAGAGCAATCGAGCCCTCCTGCTAAGCTGCCTCCTTCCCAAACTGGGCTCCTGTGGGGCCCTGGCATCCCCCAGCTGCCAGCCCTGCTCGCAAGAGTACATCAGCCTTCGTTTGCCAGCTCCTCATCGGCACAAGCTGCTGCCTCCTTTGCAAAGAGCTGTGTGCACCTTGCACCAGCTCCATCACCAGCCTCAAACCCACAGATCTGAGCCTAACCGCCCCTCTAGCTTTTCTCCCCCTTTTGCTTGGGTTTTACCTCAAGTTGCTAGTGGGTGGAGACCAGAATTCTCCTCCATGTTCAAAATAATGCATTTTAAGGTGATTATTGAAGGTAATCGGACTAAATATGCAGCTGGCACTACAGAAGGGGTATCCTGAAGCACATTTTGCGCTGGGTTGGATCTGTCACTTGTTCAAAGGCAGCGCTGACCCTAGTTGGGACACTGGCATCCTTGCAAAGCATTTTCTTATGTTCTTGAGGGTGCAAACAGGCATTGAGTAAGATTTTACAGGTGTCACAAGACACCTCCTGCATCTTTAGGGGTCTGCAGCCTTTGCACACCCAACTGCAGTCCTCTGCGTTTTTAAACCTGTGGATCACATCCTCTCCTGTTGCCCAATTTTCCAGACTTTTTTCACCTCCCAGTGGGTTTTTCTCTACTTTGCAGAAACAGGTTCTCCCCACAGCTGCCAGCTGAAACGAAAGGAAAAGTGGTGGCCTGCAGGAATGAAACCGAAAGCACTGACATCTGCCACGGCAAAAAACTCACCATTCCTCTGCCATCGAGACTGAAAGCAGCTCCCCAGAGCACCACACAGCATCACCCACCTCCGAGAACAGCTCCTTTTCGGAGTGAAAGCAGGAGCCTCCCTACTTCTCGGTTTCAGTTCTAAAGTCATGCTTTCCATCACTTGTGTACTGGTATTTTCCACACAGTTAGTGGCAAAGCAGGTGAACCCCATTGGGCACCCACTATTTTGGGGAGCACAGACCTCAGGCTTGTTCCTACCAGGCAGTCATCACCTAGGGGTTTTTTATTGGTCCAGAAAAGGTGCCAGGCTGGGTATTGTAACAGAGGAATTTGTTCCAGCTCTCATTTGTGCTGGTATTGCTCCTGGCCCCTGCACATCCCAGCAGCTGAGGCCAGTCCAGCTCATTGCATCCCAGGGGTACAGCTAGGCGCAGGGCCAATGCGGTCCCTGCTGAGGCAAGCAGGCTCTCCTGAAAAGTGCCTTTTCCTCCCCAAAACCCAGGCGTGATACAGCACCCAGAACAGACAGTTGAGCGTATGGCTGTGCTGTCACTCCCCTGCAGCCAGCACTGCTGGTCACCGGACGGCTGGAGTGTGGGAATCCCTCGCACGGGGCTGGCTGGCTTTTCAAACAATCCTGTTGCTTTTGCTAAAAGCCATCGCTAAAAATATGGGCTCGCCTGAAAAATAATTACTAAATATATACAGAAAAATACAAAAATATTACAGACAAAAAGAAAATAGCAAAGCCATGTTTCCAGGGGGCGGAAGCTGGTGTAGTCACGTTGATCTCGGCAGCAGTTGCAGACCTGGCTGGGAAAGGAGCCTTAATACGCCCAAACAACATGTGTTTCATTATTTCCTTAAGCAAAGAAAACATCATGGGCTAGATCTGTGCCCGTAGGCTCCCATCACACAGCTTCACTGGGGAAAAGGACCTTATTCTTGGCAGTGGTTTCAGCCACTGCTCCCAGCCCCCATCCCCAGGGATTTTATTCCTCTTTCCAACATCCATTTTTTACACTTGATGTCCAATACAGTGCTTAAATTGCCGATAAAGCAGCTCACAGAGCAGAGACGTGCTGGCAAATAAATAAATAAATTAAACAGCACCCGGGTGGAAGATGAGCCTGTTTCCATGGAAACGGCTTCATTATCACACCAGCATTGGATCCCTCCCGCCAAACAGGGGCGAGGTGGGATGGGTGCCTGTTTCGGGCCCAATGCTGGTGTTTTGCCTGTGTCAGTGGGGTTTGATGCCTGGCCTCCCACTGCTTCCGCAGCAGTTCGGAAGAGTGCCAGATCTGTTGCCCATCTTAGAGTTGTGCAGCCCTATTTCACCCCAAAAGTAGCACTGGAGTCAGACCCCAGCCTGCTTCTGGCTCAGCCAGCCCTGGCTCCCCCAGCAAATCTGGAAAACCGAAGCAATGCAAAGCAAATAGAGTACGAGGGAGTTGCAGCAAAGATTTTTCTCTTCCCTAATTTTGCCGGGCACTAAATAAAGAGCTCACACTGGAGCTGGCTTTACAGGGAGCCTGGCTTGGGGTGCCCCCTCCATCCACCTTGTGCTGCCAGATCCAACCACTGCTGCAGCCCAGATCTCATTAGTATCTGTAGTAAAATGTATGCTTTTCCATGAAGTCTGCAAGCACTAAAGGTTTAACAACATCATAGAATCTGCATGGCTTGGGTTGGAAGGGACCTTCAAGATCATCCAGTTCCAACCCCTTGCCACCAGCAGGGACACCTTCCACTAGACCACGTTGCTCCAAGCCCCATCCAGCCTGGCCTTGAACACTGCCAGGGACTGGGCAGCCACAGCTGCTCTGGGCACACTGTGCCAGCGCCTCAGCACCCTCACAGGGAAGAACTTCTTAATACCTAATCTAAATCTCCCCTCTGTCAGTTTAAAGCCATTCCCCCTTGTCTTGTCACTACATGCCCCTGTTGAAAGCCCCTCTAGAGATTTCTTGTTGGCCCCTTTGGGCACTGGAAGCTGCTCTAAGCACTCCCCAGAGCCATTTCTTCTCCAGGCTGAACAACCCAGCTGTCTCCATAGCAGAGGTGCTCCAGCCCTCTGATCATCTACATGGCCACCAACAGGTCCCTGTCCTTCATATGTTGGGGGCCCCATCCTTTTGGAAAGCTGAGCATGTCCCAGCACAGCCCACCAGGACTGATTCTCCAGGAGAAACCGCCTTTCCAAGAGGCACATAGAGATCGAGAGAGGAGCGGGGAGCAGCTGCATTGGGGCCAAGTGGCTCCAGCCCCATGGGGACATTTCGGGTCTCACAGGGCTGTCCTTTTGCCTGGAGCAGTCACTGTGCCATGGGTGTCATGCGAAAGTGAGAATCTCAGCTTTGTGTTTTCTCACGGGCGTCCTAACGGCTCAAAACAGAGGCAAAGAGAAACCAACCTCAACTTCCTTTTTCTGTTTTGTTGTTTTTTTAGGTTTTTTTTGTGGGGGGAGTGGGGTATTAACAATTTTTTCGGGTGAAGGAGCAGACAGCACAGCCTGGGACATCTGTACCCATCCCTCCTGCCACTATTCATAGGAAATGGTAAGTCTCTCTGGCCAGGTACCGACCTGCTCCAGGATCAGCACAAGGCTCTAGCACCACAGGAACGCCACCAGGGTTGCCAATCCCTGTGCTGAAGGTCAGGGGTTTAACATCACCATTGTTTCCCCAGGTGACAAAGCTGGGTATTTCCAGCAAGCCAAAAAGCCATGTGACCCCTGACCCAGCCCTGGGGCCTGTGGGGATGCTCCTCTGGAAAGGAAAAGCCATCCCATCACCATCTGGGGGAACACCCTGGGGAAAAAGTGTTTGGTCTTAATGCAAAAGGGACAAACCCAGCAGTGAGTGCACATCAGGTACTGGGAGGATGGGCGCCCTTCAAGCTTGGTCAAAATACTGCGGAATAAGGATGCCCAAATATGTGGTCCAGCAGTCCAAGAAAGCAAAGCTGCTTATACTGTGGCCCAGAAAGAAAAAGGCCTCAGCTGTCACGTTTCAGTGTGATACACCAGAAGGAACAGATAAGGGCATGCATGCTGTCACACCATCCCCAGCACTGCCTTTCGGTTCTCCTGCAGCAGAGGGTTCAAGCAAAGGTTCCACTTCTCTGGCCCTCACCTGGGCTGAGCAACACCTCTGCTGCAATTCACCAAATCTGAAAGTGATTTCAGGGTTGCGTTTTTCCATTGATTTCCCCCTGTATGGGAGTCAGCCCAGGCTGGAGGTCAATGGCACTACGTGTAGCCCTGGCCAACGCACTTCTTAACATCAGTTAAAATACTATGCAGATATCCTTAAAAATAATTGAGATTATTATTTTGCGTTTCTACTGCATCAACAGCCAGTAAAAGCCAAGTTCCTCTCACATAATGCACTGTACCCATGCTACATAATGCAGCAAACCCTTTCTTTAGGATTATACTTATCCTGGCACGACTCTTCCCAGGCTGGAGTGACCCCGATATAACCATGTCAGGGGCAGCTGGTGGTAACCCAGCACTACCAACAGCCATGCACCCATGAGGCAACAGCTATACAGTAAAAGTATGAATGAATTGACCAAATAAAAAATTCCTGTTGAAACCTCGATCATCTCTTGACTACCAAAATCCTCCCTATGAAACCTGTTTCCAACTGATGAAGCGGCACCAGGGAGGGTATCCCTTACTTCAGAGCAGAAGTTTCTGCTGCAAAGGAGACTCTAGGTCTAGGAAACACAGACCACCTCACAGCTGGACAAGAAAGGAGCAGAAACTCACAAAAAAAGCTATTTTTTTTTCCATGGGGAGACTTAAAAACCAAAATCACCTTTTAATTAGAAGCATCATCACACCTATGACTTCTCAGTTGCTTCATTTCTTGATTTCTTCCCCAAAACAACTCAAATTGACCCTGAAATAAATTCTTTGTACACACCTCGCTCACAAATCCCAGTTCTATGCTGCTTGTCCCAGGAAAAAACAGAGATGGTTAAAGCTGCCAAGGAAGCAATGAGGTCCTGTACCAGGAAAAGGAGTTCAACATCTGTTCATACAGCTCTGAACTCCTGACCCTTAATTAAGGGAAGCAGCCAAGAGGTATTATTTCATGTTAATTAACTGATCCATTCTAGGGTTTCAGTTTTTAACATCCTGCTCATAAGTATTTGCTATGGTCAAGATAAAGACCTTGAGGGAAAAGTGCGAAATGAGGTTTGAAAGCAAAGGGAAGAAGAAGGGAGTGCTCAAGGCGGAAGCATTTCACACAGCATCGCCTTTGGAAAGATTTGGGTATTTGCCTATGTCAGCAACCATTCCTGAAGGGACAAACCCACCCTGAGTGTCACACAAAGTCACCCTGAATTCAAGACCACAGTGACTTACCAACTGCCTGCCTTGTCAGCATGGGGGCACAGCCACCCCAAGGGAATTGGGGCAAGCCCTGATTTGGCAAAACCATTGCATTTTTAGATGGCAACCTCCCTGTGACACCAGGAAATGAGAAGGAGCACGTGGATTTTGTAGTAGTTGCTGTCATGGTGCCAGGCTGATGGGCTCATCCTTCCACGAGGCATTTTTCAGCCCAGCTAAAATAAGCCCAAACCCGCTCCTTTTGCTTACAACGCAAGTGCCTTGCCTTTCCGCCCAAGTAACTTCTGCAGTACATGAAGCTCTCAGCTGCAGAAATCATTGCAATGAGAAATCATTCTCTGATGATTTCACCCGGATCAAACCTTTATTAGAATTTTATTTTAAGTAACACTCACACAAAGCCTAATAACCCTTTCCAGCCGCTGGGAATCACCCACCAAGTTGCATCAGCAAAGAAACAACCCCGTTAAGCATCCCATTAGTTTTAAGCCCCCCCAGGAATTACCTTAGACTGCTTTAATTAGGTATCCACCGTACAAAAGAATTAATTAATTAGTGATAAGCACCTGAACCACATTACTCATAAGGCTCTATTTCAAGCTTCAAATACAGCAAACAGGTCACAGCCTATCTGCTATAGTAGAGCAAAGCCTTAGTGCTGCTGCCTGGTATTTCTCTTCCCATCCCTGCCATCAAAGCAACAGGGCTGGGAGCTTTTTTCCCTTCCTTATTTCTTTTTCAGTTTTTTCACAGCATCCAGACCTCGTGCCTTTAGAGCCACTACTCCAATAGTGGATGCACTGCATGGAGGTGGGAGAGCTTTGTAATTACTTTCTGAGATTAGGTGTGCTTTGGGCACGGGTTATGAGGTAAAATCTTGTCTCTTGCAGCTACAGTTACTCTGCAAAGACTTCACTACAAAGCTGTTGCATTACAACAGCACTAAGATACCTGTTAAATGAGTAAAGCATTTGCTGATGGCCAGATCCCAAGCTGCAGGTGGAGGATCACCACTAAACATGGGTGATCTTATCAGGTTTCTGGGTGAAAGAAGGGGGAGGAGGAAGAAGAAAAGAAAAATACCACTTGCTATTCTGTATTTTCACAATCAATAACTTTGAAAAGTAATTCACTGTGGCTTGCACTGGCTTTGGCATCCTCCAAGCTGACAGTCCATGGCAGGGATGTGGGCAGGGATGCAGAGCCCTGGCGGTGCTGCAAACCAGGTTAGCTGGGGCTGGCTGGGGAGAAGTAGGTTGCTCCTCCATCCTCGGTTGGTGAGCTGACCCATATTATCTCAATTAAATTTAACTTCTGTGGCCTGCTGCTACCTTTTTTTTTTTCCCCCTGTAACCTAATGCATTTCAGTCTAAAGTAGGACCCGATAACGGAGGCAGTGAGTACACCTGGGTCCTTCCTGATGCAAGGAGGAGAGGAGGGCACACCCATCATGACAGAATTGGGACAGGAATGTGGAGAGGGATCAAGACGCAGCAGCACTACAGCTGTGGGCTCGGCAGCTTCCCTTTGCTCAAGACCCGACCGACCTGCATTTCTCCTGACCACAGTGCTGCTGCAAAACAGCCTTTCCCACACTATTCCCCTGGCTTGCTAAGCCTATCTCCATCCTTACCCCCTCTCCATTGTGCTCATCGCTAACTAACCTCCACATACAACATTCGGTTTTCCCATGGAGCCTAAAATCCCTGAACCAGCCCATTTTCCCCTTAAAAAAGGGAGGCAAAGCCTCCCTGCCACGCC